>NC_031985.2:366219-641425 GCF_001858045.2 Oreochromis niloticus
TTCTTCAAGTTGCTTCCGTACATTTTTGCCGTTATCTACTGCTCTCAGTTTTCAGCCGATTTTCTCGTTCAAACTCTATACTGTTCTGCTCTTTCTGCTAATGTGTATGACTTTTGGTGTTTATTACTATTATACTTTTTAAAATATTACACTTTTTTCCTTTAATTTGTCCCATTGAAATGAATGGAAAACTTCCACAATTCTGCTAAAACTTGCTTGTTTTTGAAACTTAACTACTTGTCATACTTTCACCTAGAAACTCCATTCAAACTTTAAAATGTTCTCAACTATTGGCTATTCCTGTGATTCAGCTTTTCAGATCTTCTACGTTTTAATTTTATACCTCTTTAAGTTTTCAGTTGCAAAATTGTGATTTTTCAGAAAATACATGCGTTGTATGGTTGCTATGCAATTAACTCAGAGTGTGCACTCGTCCTTTCTGAATTTTCTCTTCATGTCTGAACAACTTCTTGCTACTCGCTCAATTTCCACTCAACCCACAAATTATACATCAAAACGTAGGTATTTTTGCTGGCTTTCAGAAAATGTCACTACATTGTTGTGGGAGTTATAGATTTTTTGCAAATCTCCTCAGAGTAACATAAAGTCTCAAAACTCTCCATAGAAACTCAATGGAGAGTTTCTTCAAAATCAGCGCTGGAATTCTCTAATGAGAGGCATTTTCAAAATCGTCATATCTCCTTAACGAAACAAGTTGAGACATGAGGCTTGTGCCAATATATCTTCAGACATCCCTGATGCTCACAATTCAAGAATTTTTCCTCACCTATTACCGTTTGGCCATGAATTACACTTGTTTGAGGTAGGAAATTTCCCTCGCTCAGATTCTTCAGATTTCAAACTCTGGAAATGAGGCACTTTTTTCTCTCGTCATATCTTTTTGATGATTTCAACAGAGACCTGAAAATTCCATGACTGTTCACCAAAGCCTGCTGTTCTTACGGTGAAAGAATGATTTGATGCTCCATATAGATTTAGAGTTACAAAACGTTGTTTAGGGCAAGTCAAGGCAGTTTTGCTTCGCCTCTACTCAGTTACAGTGTATTACAATCATATATCTTCAATAATTTATATTTATCTCTGAATTAAGAAGACCTGCAGATCCCCATCTCTTCTGAACAAAACGGTGTCAGATCGACCATTCTAGCCCCTACGTTAGGAAATTATGCCATTGTTCGAGGGGAATCCTGAATGTCAGAAATACACTGAAGAAAACTCACACCTCTCTCTGTGTCTGTGTTGTGAGGGCTGATTACAGCAGGTGCAGCTAATTAACTGACCTAGATATACCAACCCAGACTCTTAACAGCCACTGTACACTTTGGCTCTGTGTATGTGTGGTGTCTCAATATTTCCTCATGTTAAAGTATTACCTCCATAATAGTATTCTGCTAAATCAAAGTACTCTACTACATCTTAGTACTCTGCTCAATCATAGTATTTCTGCTAAATCATAGTATTTGTCCAAGTCATGGATTGTGCCAAATCATGTTTTGGGGCCAATCAGAATATTCTGATATTATAGTATTGCTACTAGGTGGAAGTATTTCTGTTATGTATAGTATATATACTGAATATAGTATATCTGTCAAATCATAGTATTTATCCCAAATCATAGTATTTATGCCAAATTACAGTATTTCTGCCAAAAGGCAGAAATAGTACCTTTTAGCAGAAATTTCTGCCAAAAAATAGTATTATGTTAAAACATAGTATTTCGCTAAATCATAGTATTTGTACTGAAACATAGTATTTCTGCCCAATCATAGTATTGTACCCAATCATAGTATTCTGCCATATCATAGTATTGTGCAAATTATGGATTTTGCAAAAACATGGTACTTGTGCCAAATTATAGTATTTGTGCCCAATTAATATTTCGGTTATGTTAAGTATTACTACTAGTCGTAGAATTTCTGTTATGTTATAGTATATCTGCTGAATAAGGTATATGTGCCAAAACATAGTATTTATACCAAATCATAGTATTTGTGCAAAAACATAGACTGTCTGCAACATAACAGTATATCTGTTATGTTATAGTATTACTACTAAGTCACAGTATTTCTGCCAATTCGTAGTATTTGTACTAAATCATACTACTCGTGCCACATCATAGTATTTGTTGCAAATCATAGATCAAACCAAAATATAGTATTTGTACCAAAGCATGATTTGTATGAAGTACCGTATTCTGCCAAATCATAGAATTACTGCAATTTCATAGTATTTTGAGGAATCCCTTTTGTGATAGTATTACTCTAAGTCATAGTATTTCTGCTTTGTCATAGTATTTGTACTAAAACGTAGTATTTCTGCCAAATCATAGTATTACTGCTATCTCATAGTATTTGAGTGAAATTACAGTGTTTCTGCAAAAACATTGTATTTCTGTTAAATCATAGTATTTCTGTTATCTTAGAGTACTTGTACTCAATTATAGTATTTGAGCCAAAGTTTAGTATTCTGCCAAATCATATTTATGTGAATTTGTACACTGTAATATCGCTGTATTACGTAGTGCTAAGTAGGAGGCTGACTGTTACTAAGTGCATCAGTGTACATAGGTCATCTCTTGTGTTGGAGTGCCCTCTTGTGACGCCTTTTGGTATGCCTTAGTAAATGTGAACACTGCAAGAAGTGGTATCAGACTGGTTTGTAGTGGAGGAATTTGTTGCCAGTTTCTTAATCTTTAATCCGTATTCAGTTGTAATGTATACCCTGTTCTTAATCATAGAAACCACACCATATCACCCTCCACATCCTCCTACTGTATCCATATCCCCTGTAACATCCATCTGACTGCCAATAAACTCCACCTGTGGTAATCTAATCCCTGGATGCCAGCCTCTCCTTCTGACTGAGGATAGCTACTATTGCAGCACCACCCAGCATTAAACTGACGTACACCATTCTGTACAGTGCTAAATCATAGTGTTTGTGCCAAACAATAGCATTCACCCAAATAATAGTATTTCTGCTATGTTATATTATTACTGCTCATAGTATTTCTGCAAATCATGTATTGTTCCAAAGCATAGTGTTTCTTCCAAAGCATAGTTTTTCTTCCAAATCATAGTATAACTGCAAAATACAAGTTTTGAGCCAAAACATATTTTTTGTGCTAAAACATAGTATTTGTGCCAAATCATAGTGCAGTCAAACTACACCAAGGTCCGCTGATTCCCCAGTACAAGAATTATGCTGATAGCCCTCCTAGTTTTTGAGTTACACGACGTTTTGTAACTCCAAAAAACGGCGCTTTCGCCTCTCACCGCGATCTATTTCTGATTGCTGATCTCTTGTTTTTCAGCCACCCCCCCCTTTCCAGGTGGCGCAATCAGTGATGACAGGGCTCTGCAGCTCAAAGGTCGTGGGTTCAATCCCACCTTGGTCGACATTTCTTTTTCACTACAAATTTATACACTATCACAGACCTGTAATTTATATTGCTATTTTTTTTTAATACAAATGAGTAGTGCAAAAACATACTATGTCTGCAACATCACAGTATATCTGTTATGTTATAGTATTACTACTAAATCACAGTATTTCTGCCAATTCAAGGAGGCTGACTGTTACTAAGTGCATCAGTGTACATAGGTCATCTGTTGTGTTGGAGTGCCCTCTTGTGGGTAGTGCCTTAGTAAACGTGAACACTGCAAAGAAGTGGTATCAGACTGGTTTTGTAGTGGAGGACTTTGTTGCCAGTTTCTTTTCATCTTCATTCATGTTGTAATGTAGTAGTACCACAATATGGCAGAAACACTATGTTTTGGCACAAATACTTTGATTTGGTATACTTTAGCTTCTTCAACCCTTTTCAGCAAAATTTTCATTTTTTTCACCCCTTTTCAGCACAAGTTCTGCTTCTTTGCCTCTTTTCTGCAGAAATTCTGCTGATTCACCTCTTTTCTGCAAAATTTTCAGCCTTTTCACCTCTTATCAGCACAATTCTCGGCAGTTTCTGCTCATTTCAGCAGAATTGTCCGTCTCTCCACCTCTTCTTTGTAAGAATGACTTTGGCTCAGGGAAATGAATAGCCACCAGGAGGGCCGGGTTTGAATCCTGCTCAGTGGGTCATTGTTTTTTTTTCACCACCATACAACTTTTTGCAACTTTTCATCGTTTTAGCTTTTCATAGTATCATAGTATTTCCACAAAATATTTGTATTTCTGCTACCTTATATTATTACTGCTCATAGTATTTCTGCCAAATTTTGGTATTTGCTCCAAAGCACAGTATTTCTGCCAAATCAAAATATAACTGCAAAATAAAGGTTTTTGAGACAAATCATAGTGTTTGTGCTAAATCCTAGTAATTCTGCTCATAGAATTTCTGCTATGCTGAGGTGCTTTCTGCTAGATTATAGTTTTTCTGCTAAATCAAAATATTTCATGTAAATCATACCAAGTCCCAGTGTTTCTGCCAAATCATAAATCATAAATAATGTGGCGTGTTGGGGGAACAGCTAGTTCTCTCCCATCATGCCTTGGGACATGTGCTGCTGTTTAGATGTTCTTGTTTCATTGTTTATGGTTACGTTACTTTTAACTGTTGTCTTGAATGTTGTGTTTATACTATGGTACAAAGTCACTGACAGTTATTGTTTTATAGGAAGGAAGAATACAGTACCATAAGTGAGTTCTGTTATGCTGTTATTGACCCTTGAAGCACATTGTAGAACAAGCAAGTGTTTAATAAAAAGCTTCTCCTACCAGCTTGGGGTGGAATTACAAGCTCAAGCTTTCCCTGTGTGCTTATTTGCAAGACTTGTATGTGCCATAATAATTTTAATAAAGCAAAGTTAAGATGAGAAGCTTGTTCCAATTCATCTTCAGACAGTGCTGCCAGTCACGGTTGGAGCAGTTTTTACTGTCATCTTACTGTTGAGCCATAAATTACGTTTGTTTTCCAACTCTTAAAATGAAGCCGTTTCTTCTCTCATCATATCTCCGCGACGGAGGTACAAAGAGCTATGAAAATCGCAGTCAAAGTTCAGCAAAGTCTGCTGATTTACCCAGTACAAGAATTGTGCTTCTATCCCACCTAGTTTTTGAGTTACACGACGTTTTGTAACTCCGAAAAATCTGCGTTTTACGCCTCTCACCGCGATCTAATTCTGACTGCTCAAGTCTCTGTGTTTTAGGCACCCGCCCCCTTTGTGACCAGACCTCATTTGGCTCAGAGGGTTGAGAAGCTACTGTGAGACCCGGTGGCAGAGGTTTGAGTCCTACCTGTGACAGTTGCTACACATCATCCCCACTTGCATGCACTCTGCTTTCTTGACACTCTTCAGTGTACCCTTACACATAAAGCCATCTCATACACCTCTTTTTTAGCAGATAATTCTGCTTTTTCGCTTGTTTTCAGCAACTGCTGATGCTGATAGCCCTCCTAGTTTTTGAGTTACACGACGTTTTGTAACTCCAAAAAATGGCGCTTTTCGCCTCTCACCGCGATCTATTTCTGATTGCTGATCTCTTTGTTTTTCAGCCACCTGCCCTCTTGCCAGGTGGCGCAATCAGTAATGACACGGCTCTGCAGCTCAAAGGTCGTGGGTTCAATCCCACCTTGGTCAACATTTTTTTTTTTCACTACAAATTTATACACTATCACAGACCTGTAATTTATATTGCTAATTTTTTTCACTACAAGTGAGTAGTGCAAAAACATACTATGTCTGCAACATCACAGTATATCTGTTATGTTATAGTATTACTACTAAATCACAGTATTTCTGCCAATTCAAGGAGGCTGACTGTTACTAAGTGATCAGTGTACATAGGTCATCTGTTGTGTTGGAGTGCCCTCTTGTGGCGCCTTTTGGGTAGTGCCTTAGTAAACGTGAACACTGCAAAGAAGTGGTATCAGACTGGTTTGTAGTGGAGGAATTTGTTGCCAGTTTCTTTCATCTTTAATCCGTATTCATGTTGTAATGTAGTAGTACCACAATATGGCAGAAACACTATGTTTTGGCACAAATACTTTGATTTGGTATACTTTAGCTTCTTCACCCCTTTTCAGCAAAATTTTCATTTTTTTCACCCCTTTTCAGCACAAATTCCAGCTTTTTTGGCTGTTTTCAGAAAAAAAACTCTTTTCAGCAGAAACTCTGCTGATTCATCTCTTTTCAGCGCAAGTTTCTGCTTCTTTGCCTCTTTTCTGCAGAAATTCTGCTGATCCACCTCTTTTCTGCAAAACTTTCAGCCTTTCACCTGTTATCAGCACAATTCTCAGCAGCTTCTGCTCATTTCAGCAGAATTGTCCGTCTCTCCACAACAACTTTTTGCAACTTTTCATCTTTTTCAGCTTTTCAGCAGACAGCTTCAGCGTCAAGGCATCCACACAGCATTTTCGCAGGAAATGCAAATTTTTCTAGTTATTCTTCTAGTTGCTTCCGTACACTTTTTGGCACTTAACTACTTCCTCAGTTTTCAGCCGATTTTCTCAGTTCAAACTCTATACTGTTCTGCTCTTTCTGCTCTTTCCGGCAATGACTTTTGGTGTTTATTACTGTTATACTTTTTAAAATATTACACTTTTTTCCTTTAATTTGTCCCATTGAAATGAATGGAAAACTTCCACAATTCTGCTAAAACTTGCTTGTTTTTGAAACTTAACTACTTTGTCATACTTTCACCTAGAAACTCCATTCAAACTTTAAAATGTTCTCAGATTATTGGGCTATTCCTGTCTGATTCAGCTTTTTCAGATCTTCTACCGTTTTAATCTTATACCTCTTTAAGTTTTCAGTTGCAAAATTGTGATTTTTCAGAAAATACATGCGTTGTTATGGTTGCTATGCAATTAACTCAGAGTGGACACTCATCCATTCGGAATTTTCTCTTCATGTTCCAACAACTTCTTGCTACTCGCCCAATTTCCACTCAACCCCCACAAATTATACATCAAAACGTAGGTATTTTTGCTGGCTTTCAGAAAATGTCACTATCATTGTTGTGGGAGTTATAGATTTTTTGCAAATCTCCTCAGAGTAACACAAAGTCTGAAAATTGTCCATAGAAAGTCAATGGAGAGTTTGTTCAAAATCACCGCTGTATTTCTCTAATGAGAGGCATTTTTAAATCGTCATATCTCCTTAACGAAACAAAGTTGAGACATGAGGCTTGTGCAAATATATCTTCAGACACTCCTGATGCTCACAATTCAAAAAGTTTTTTATCACCTATTACCGTTTGGCCATGAATTACACTTGTTTGAGAGTAGGAATTTCATGCCTTGCTCAGATCTCTTCAGATTTCAAACTCTGGAAATGAGGCACTTTTTTCTCTCATCATATCTTTTTGATGGATTTCCACAGAGACCTGAAAATTCCCATGACTGTTCACCAAAGCCTGCTGTTTCTTACAGTGAAAGAATGATTTTGATGCTCCATATAGATTTAGAGTTACAAAACGTTGTTTGAGGGCAAGTCAAGGCAGTTTTGCTTCGCCTCTACTCAGTTACAGTGTATTACAAGTCATATATCTTCAATAATTTATATTTTATCTCTGAATTATGAAGACCTCCAGATTTCCCCATCTCTTCTGAACAAAACGGTGTCAGAATGACCGTTCTAGCCCCTACGGTTAGGAAATTATGGCCATTTGTTCGAGGGGAATCCTGAATGTCAGAAATACACTGAAGAAAACTCACACCTCTCTCTGTGTCTGTGTGTGTAAGGGCTGATTACAGCAGGTGCAGCTAATTTAACTGACCTAGATATACCAAGCCCAGACTCTTAACAGCTCCTGTTCACTTTGCGCTCTGTGTATGTGTGTGTGTCTCAATATTTCTCTCATGTTAAAGTATTACTCCTCCATAATAGTATTTCTGCTAAATCAAAGTACTTCTACTACATCTTAGTACTTCTGCTCAATCATAGTATTTCTGCTAAATCATAGTATTTTTGCCAAGTCATGGTATTTGTGCCAAATCATGGTTTTGGGGCCAAATCAGAATATTTCTGATATATTATAGTATTACTACTAGGTGGAAGTATTTCTGTTATGTTATAGTATATATACTGAATATAGTATATCTGTCAAATCATAGTATTTATCCCAAATCATAGTATTTATGCCAAATTACAGTATTTCTGCCAAAAGGCAGAAATAGTACCTTTTAGCAGAAATTTCTGCCAAAAAATAGTATTTATGTTAAAACATAGTATTTCTGCTAAATCATAGTATTTGTACTGAAACATAGTATTTCTGCCCAATCATAGTATTTGTACCCAATCATAGTATTTCTGCCATATCATAGTATTTGTGCCAAATTATGGGATTTTGCAAAAACATGGTACTTGTGCCAAATTATAGTATTTGTGCCCAATTAATATGTGGGTTATGTTATAGTATTACTACTATGTCGTAGAATTTCTGTTATGTTATAGTATATCTGCTGAATAAGGTATATGTGCCAAAACATAGTATTTATACCAAATCATAGTATTTGTGCTAAAACATAGTATTTCTGCCATATTGTGGTATTTGTGCAAAAACATAGACTGTCTGCAACATAACAGTATATCTGTTATGTTATGGTATTACTACTAAGTCACAGTATTTCTGCCAATTCGTATTATTTGTACTAAATCATACTACTCGTGCCAAATCATAGTATTTGTTGCAAATCATAGTATTCAAACCAAAATATAGTATTTGTACCAAAGCATTGTATTTGTATGAAGTACCGTATTTCTGCCAAATCATAGAATTACTGCAATTTCATAGTATTTTGAGGAATCCCTTTTGTGATAGTATTACTTCTAAGTCATAGTATTTCTGCTTTGTCATAGTATTTGTACTAAAACGTAGTATTTCTGCCAAATCATAGTATTACTGCTATCTCATAGTATTTGAGTGAAATTACAGTGTTTCTGCAAAAACATTGTATTTCTGCTAAATCATAGTATTTCTGTTATCTTAGAGTACTTGTACTCAATTATAGTATTTGTGCCAAAGTTTAGTATTTCTGCCAAATCATATTTATGTGAATTTGTACACTGTAATATCGCTGTATTACGTAGTGGCTAAGTAGGAGGCTGACTGTTACTAAGTGCATCAGTGTACATAGGTCATCTCTTGTGTTGGAGTGCCCTCTTGTGACGCCTTTTGGGTAGTGCCTTAGTAAATGTGAACACTGCAAGAAGTGGTATCAGACTGGTTTGTAGTGGAGGAATTTGTTGCCAGTTTCTTTAATCTTTAATCTGTATTCATGTTGTAATGTATACCCTGTTCTTAATCATAGAAACCACACCATATCACCCCTCCACATCCTCCTACTGTATGCCATATCTCCCTGTAACATCCATCTGACTGCCAATAAACTCCACCTGTGGTAATCTAATCCCTGGATGCCAGCCTCTCCTTCTGACCGAGGATAGCTACTATTGCAGCACCACCCAGCATTAAACTGACGTACACCATTCTGTACAGTGCTAAATCATAGTGTTTGTGCCAAACAATAGCATTCACCCAAATAATAGTATTTCTGCTATGTTATATTATTAGTGCTCATAGTATTTCTGCCAAATCATGGTATTTGTTCCAAAGCATAGTGTTTCTTCCAAAGCATAGTTTTCTTCCAAATCATAGTATAACTGCAAAATACAAGTTTTTGAGCCAAAACATATTTTTTGTGCTAAAACATAGTATTTTTGCCAAATCATAGTGCAGTCAAACTACACCAAGGTCCGCTGATTCACCCAGTACAAGAATTATGCTGATAGCCCTCCTAGTTTTTGAGTTACACGACGTTTTGTAACTCCAAAAAACGGCGCTTTTCGCCTCTCACCGCGATCTATTTCTGATTGCTGATCTCTTTGTTTTTTAGCCACCCGCCCCTTTCCAGGTGGCGCAATCAGTAATGACACGGCTCTGCAGCTCAAAGGTTGTGGGTTCAATCCCACCTTGGTCCACATTTTTTTTTCACTACAAATTTATACACTATCACAGACCTGTAATTTATATTGCTATTTTTTTTCACTACAAATGACTAGTGCAAAACATACTATGTCTGCAACATCACAGTATATCTGTTATGTTATAGTATTACTACTAAATCACAGTATTTCTGCCAATCCACGGAGGCTGACTGTTACTAAGTGCATCAGTGTACATAGGTCATCTGTTGTGTTGGAGTGCCCTCTTGTGGCACCTTTTGGGTAGTGCCTTAGTAAACGTGAACACTGCAAAGAAGTGGTATCAGACTGTTTTGTAGTGGAGGACTTTGTTGCCAGTTTCTTTTCATCTTCATTCATGTTGTAATGTAGTAGTACCACAATATGGCAGAAACACTATGTTTTGGCACAAATACTTTGATTTGGTATACTTTAGCTTCTTCACCCCTTTTCAGCAAAATTTTCATTTTTTTCACCCCTTTTCAGCACAAATTCCAGCTTTTTTGGCTGTTTTCAGAAAAAAAACACTCTTTTCAGCAGAATCTCTGCTGAGTTATCTCTTTTCAGCACAAGTTTCTGCTTCTTTGCCTCTTTTCTGCAATAATTCTGCTGATTCACCTCTTTTCTGCAAAATTTTCAGCCTTTTCACCTCTTATCAGCACAATTCTCAGCAGTTTCTGCTCATTTCAGCAGAATTGTCCGTCTCTCCACCTCTTCTTTGTAAGAATGACTTTGGCTCAGGGAAATGAATAGCCACCAGGAGGGCCAGGTTCGAATCCTGCTCAGTGGGGCATTTTTTTTTTCACCACCATATAACTTTTTGCAACTTTTCATCGTTTTAGCTTTTCATAGTATCATAGTATTTCCACAAAATATTTGTATTTCTGCTACGTTATATTATTACTGCTCATAGTATTTCTGCCAAATTTTGGTATTTGCTCCAAAGCACAGTATTTCTGCCAAATCACAATATAACTGCAAAATAAATGTTTTTGAGACAAATCATAGCGTTTGTGCTAAATCCTAGTAATTCTGCTCATAGAATTTCTGCTATGCTGAGGTGCTTTCTGCTAGATTATAGTTTTTCTGCTAAATCAAAATATTTCATGTAAATCATACCAAGTCCCAGTGTTTCTGCCAAATCATAAATCATAAATAATGTGGCGTGTTGGGGGAACAGCTAGTCCTCTCCCATCATGCCTTGGGACATGTGCTGCTGTTTAGATGTTCTTGTTTCATTGTTTATGGTTACGTTACTTTTAACTGTTGTCTTGAATGTTGTGTTTATACTATGGTACAAAGTCACTGACAGTTATTGTTTTATAGGAAGGAAGAATGCAGTACCATAAGTGAGTTCTGTTATGCTGTTATTGACCCTTGAAGCACATTGTAGAACAAGCAAGTGTTTAATAAAAAGCTTCTCCTACCAGCTTGGGGTGGAATTACAAGCTCAAGCTTTCCCTGTGTGCTTATTTGCAAGACTTGTATGTGCCATAATAATTTTAATAAAGCAAAGTTAAGATGAGAAGCTTGTTCCAATTCATCTTCAGACAGTGCTGCCAGTCACGGTTGGAGCAGTTTTTACTGTCATCTCACTGTTGAGCCATAAATTACGTTTGTTTTCCAACTCTTAAAATGAAGCCGTTTCTTCTCTCGTCATATCTCCGCGACGGAGGTACAAAGAGCTATGAAAATCGAAGTCAAAGTTCAGCAAAGTCTGCTGATTTACCCAATACAAGAATTGTGCTTCTATCCCACCTAGTTTTTGAGTTACACGACGTTTTGTAACTCTGAAAAATCTGCGTTTTACGCCTCTCACCGCGATCTAATTCTGACTGCTCAAGTCTCTGTGTTTTAGGCACCCGCCCCCTTTGTTACCAGACCTCATTTGGCTCAGAGGGTTGAGAAGTTGCTGTGAGACCCGGTGGCAGAGGTTCGAGTCCTACCTGTGACAGTTGCTACACATCATCCCCACTTGCATGCGCTCTGCTTTCTTGACACTCTTCAGTGTACCCTTACACATAAAGCCATCTCATACACCTCTTTTTTAGCAGATAATTCTGCTTTTTCGCTTGTTTTCAGCAACTGCTGATGCTGATAGCCCTCCTAGTTTTTGAGTTACACGACGTTTTGTAACTCCAAAAAACGGCGCTTTTCGCCTCTCACCGCGATCTATTTCTGATTGCTGATCTCTTTGTTTTTCAGCCACCTGCCCTCTTGCCAGGTGGCGCAATCCGTAATGACACGGCTCTGCAGCTCAAAGGTCGTGGGTTCAATCCCACCTTGGTCAACATTTCTTTTTTCACTACAAATTTATACACTATCACAGACCTGTAATTTATATTGCTAATTTTTTTCACTACAAGTGAGTAGTGCAAAAACATACTATGTCTGCAACATCACAGTATATCTGTTATGTTATAGTATTACTACTAAATCACAGTATTTCTGCCAATTCAAGGAGGCTGACTGTTACTAAGTGCATCAGTGTACATAGGTCATCTCTTGTGTTGGAGTGCCCTCTTGTGGCGCCTTTTGGGTAGTGCCTTAGTAAACGTGAACACTGCAAAGAAGTGGTATCAGACTGGTTTGTAGTGGAGGAATTTGTTGCCAGTTTCTTTTCATCTTCATTCATGTTGTAATGTAGTAGTACCACAATATGGCAGAAACACTATGTTTTGGCACAAATACTTTGATTTGGTATACTTTAGCTTCTTCACCCCTTTTCAGCAAAATTTTCATTTTTTTCACCCCTTTTCAGCAGAAACTCTGCTGATTCATCTCTTTTCAGCGCAACTTTCTGCTTCTTTGCCTCTTTTCTGCAGAAATTCTGCTGATTCACCTCTTTTCTGCAAAACTTTCAGCCTTTTCACCTGTTATCAGCACAATTCTCAGCAGCTTCTGCTCATTTCAGCAGAATTGTCCGTCTCTCCACAACAACTTTTTGCAACTTTTCATCTTTTTCAGCTTTTCAGCAGACAGCTTCAGCGTCAAGGCATCCACACAGCATTTTCGCAGGAAATGCAAATTTTTCTAGTTATTCTAGTTGCCACTTTTGCACTTTTTTTGGCACTTAACTACTTCCACAATTTTCAGCCGATTTTCACCGTTCAAATTTTAAACTATTCTGCTATTTCTGCTAATGATGGCGATGACTTTTGGTATTTTTTGCTGTTATACTTTTTAAAATATTAAGCTTTTTTCCTTTAATTTGTCCCATTGAAATGAATGGGAAACTTCCACAATTCTGCTAAAACTTGCTTGTTTTTGAAACTTAACTACTTTCTCATACTTTCGCCTAGAACAACCATTCAAATTTTAAAATATTCACAAATTATTGGGCTATTCATGAATGATTCAGCTTTTTCATATCTGTTACCGTTTTCATCTTATCCCTCTTTAAGTTTTGAGTTGCAAAATTGTGATTTTTCACAAAATACATGCGTTGTTATGGTTGCTATGCACTTGGCTTTCAGTGTGCCACTGAAGGTTTTGCAGTCTTCTCTTCATGTCCGAACAACTTCTTGCTACTTGCTCGATCTTCACTACACTTCCACAATTTATACATCAAAACGTAGGTATTTTTGCTGGCTTTCAGAAAATGTTACTATCATTGTTGTGGGATTTATAGAATTTTGGCAAATCTCCTCAGACCAACACAAAGTCTGGAAACTCTCCATAGAAAGTCAATGGAGAGTTTGTTCAAAATCACCGCTGGATTTCTGTAATGACAGGCATATTCGAATCGTCATATCTCCCTAACAAAGCGACGTTAAGACATGAGGCTTGTGCCAATATATCTTCAGACACTCCTGACGCTCACAGTGTACGATTTTTTTTCTCACCTATTACCATTTGGCCATGAATTGGGTTTGTTTGAGGGTAGGAAATTTGTCCCTCGCTCAGATTTCTTCAGCTTTCAAACTCTGGAAATGAACCACTTTTTTCTCTCGTCCTATCTTTTTGATAGATTTCCACAAAGACCTGAAAATTACCATGACTGTTCACCAAAGCCTGCTGTCTCTTACGGTGAAAGAATTATATCGATACTCCAAATAGATTTAGAGTTAGAAAGCGTTGTTTGAGGGCAGGTCAAGGCAGTTTTTGCTTCGCCTCTACTCAGTTATGGTGCATTACAAGTCAAATATCTTTAATAATTCATATTTTAATGATAAATTGTTAACACCTGAAGATTCCCCCATCTCTTCTGAACAAAACGGTGTAAGAATGACTGTTCTAGCCCCTACGGTTAGGAAATTATGGCCATTTGTTTGAGAGGAATCCTCACTATGAGAAATTCACTGCAGAAATCCAGTCTCTGTGCTCTGTGTGTGTAAAAACGGCTGCACCTGTTTTGGCGGGAAAAAGTACACAGCCTCTCTGATTGGTGGATTCAAATTTAGCAGCTCCCAGGCTGCTTGACTGACCTAGAAACTTGCTTGTCTCTCCCTATGTATGTGTGTGTGTGTGTGTGTGTGTGTGTGTGTTTGTGACAGAGAGAGAGAGAAAGGGAGGGCGAGAGAGAGTTTTTATGGGAGCATCTTATTATATGATTTAAATTCAATATATTTAGACTGGTTGACTGAATTTGATCCTGTGTGTGTCTCTCTGTGCATGTGTGTTTCCATATGTGTCCATATTTGTGATTGTGTCACTGTTATACTTTTTTTTGCTGATTTTTTTCATTTAACAATTACATTTGAGGGACCCTTAGCATGTTCAGGATTCTTTCAGCTGTCCATTTTGCTTTTCCAATTTTTCTATTTAAGTTATTACTGTTGTGTTGAGTCATAGCATTTCTGCTGCTTTTCAGTATTTGTGCTAAATACAGCATTTCTGCAAAATCATACTCTTTCTGCTATTTCATAAGATTTGTGCTAAATATAGTGTTTCTGCTATTTCTGCCAAATTTAGTATTTTTGATTAATTAGGGTTTTTCTACCAAATCATAGTACAGTTTTACTGCTTTTTATAGGATTTTTAGAGGATATTTATATTGCTTAATATAGTATTTCTGCTTTTTATAGGATTTGTGCTTAATATAGTTTTTCTAAAAAATGTAGTATTTATGCTTAATCATACTATTTGTATATATTTCTGCCAGGTCCCCAGGCAGCTAATCCTCTGTGAGGACTGATACATACAAATACATATCAGGGCCTGCACGGCTTCCCAGCCAGCCAATCATATCTGGGGTCTGCCCTTTCTTCTCTCGTCATATCTCAGCGACAGATGTACAAAGAGCAATGCAAATCACAGTCAAAGTACACCAAAGTCCGCTGATTCGCCCAGTACAAGAATTATGCTTCTAGTCCACCTAGTTTTTGAGTTACACGACGTTTTGTAACTGCAAAAAACGGCGTTTTTCGCCTCTCACCGCAATCTGATTCTGACTGCTCATCACCCTGTTTTCCAGGCGCTCGCTCTCTTTCCCAGTGGCGCAGTTGGTAATGACACAGGTCTGCAACCCAAAGGTCGTGGGTTCAATTACACCTTGGGCAACATGTGTTTTTTCCCTACAAATTAATACACTATCACAGACCACTAATTCATATTCATCATTTATTACAATTCTGCAACCTTTTATGATTTTAGCAGCTTTTCTAATATGGACCTCAGATTCTTGTTAACACTCCATGGCACAAATACTGTTCCCTTTAGGCTCTGTGTGTGTGTGTGTGTGTGTGTGTGTGTGTGTGTGTGTGTGTGTGTGTGTGTGTGTGTGTGTGTGTGTGAGAGAGAGAGAGAGAGAGCGAGAGAGAGCCTTTTGATGGGAGCATCTTATTATATCACTTAAATTCAATATATTTAGACTGGTTGACTGAATTTGGTCCTGTGTGTGTCTTTCTGTGCATGTGTGTTTCCATATGTGTCCATATTTGTGATTGTGTGACTGTTATACTTTTTTTGCTGATTTTTTTTTTTCAATTAACAATTAGATTTGAGGGACCCTTAGCATGTTCAGGATTCTTTCAGCTGTCCATTTTGCTTTTCCAATTTTTCTATTTAAGTTATTACTGTTGTGTTGAGTCATAGCATTTCTGCTGCTTTTCAGTAGTTGTGCTAAATACAGCATTTCTGCTAAATCATACTATTTCTGCTATTTTATGAGATTTGTGCCAAATACAGCATTTCTGCTAAATCATACTATTTCTGCTATTTCATAAGATTTGTACTAAATATAGTGTTTCTGCCAAATATAGTACTTCTGCTTAATTATAGTATTTCTGCCATTTTATAGTATTTGTGCTAAAACATAGTATTTCTACTAAATGTAGTATTTATGCTTAATCATACTATTTGTATATATTTCTGCCAGGTCCCCAGGCAGCTAATCCTCTGTGAGGACTGATACATATAAATTTACATATCAGGGCCTGCACGGCTTCCCAGCCAGCCAATCATATCTGAGGTCTGCCCTTTCTTCTCTCGTCATATCTCAGCGACAGATGTACAAAGAGCAATGCAAATCACAGTCAAAGTACACCAAAGTCCGCTGATTCACCCAGTACAAGAATTATGCTTCTAGTCCACCTAGTTTTTGAGTTACACGACGTTTTGTAACTTCAAAAAACAGCGTTTTTCGCCTCTCACCGCAATCTAATTCTGACTGCTCATCACCCTGTTTTCCAGGCGCTCGCTCTCTTTCCCAGTGGCGCAGTTGGTAATGACACAGGTCTGCAACCCAAAGGTCGTGGGTTCAATTACACCTTGGGCAACATGTTTTTTTCCCCTACAAATTAATACACTATCACAGACCACTAATTCATATTCATCATTTATTACAATTCTGCAACCTTTTATGATTTTAGCAGCTTTTCTAATATGGACCTCAGATTCTTCTTAACACTCCATGGCACAAATACTGTTCCCTTTAGGCTCTGTGTATGTGTGTGTGTGTATCAATATTTCTCCCATTTTAAAGTATTACTCCTCCATAATTGTATTTCTGTTAAATCAAAGTACTTTTACTACATCTTAGTACTTCTGCTCAATCATAGTATTTCTGCTAAATCATAGTATTTTGCCAAATTATGGTTTTTGTGCCAAATCATAACATTTGTTTTATGTTATAGTATTACTACTAAGTGGAGGAATTTCTGTCATGTTACAGTATATGTGCTGATTACAGTATTTCTGCTAAATCATAGTATTTCTACTATATTATATTTTTCTTTCTAAATATAGCATTTCTGCTATATAATTGTATTACTGCTATGTTATAATATTTGTGCTAAACCAGAGTATTTCTGCCGAATGATAGTATTTCTGTCAAATTACAGTATTTGTGCTAAAACATAGTATTTTTTTTTAAAATTTCAATATTAATAATAAATTACAGTGTCTCTGGTAAATTGCAGCATTTCTGCTATGTTGTACTGTTTTTCTAAATCATAGTATTTCTGTAATGTTTAAGAATGTTTGGCTAAATATATTCTTTCTGTTATCTTATACTATTTCTCCTAAATTCTTGTATTTTTGAGAAGTTATCGTGTTTCTGGTAAGTTACAATATTTCTGCTAAGTTCTGCTATGCTATTGTATTTCTGCCAAGTATTATGTTTCCTCTAAGATATTGCAGTTCTGCTAAGTTACTACATTTTAGCAAAGTTCCTTTGCTTCTGCAAAGTTTTTACAAATTCTGCAACTTTTCAGCTTTTTCTGCTAGTTTCAGCAGACAGCTTCAGCATTACAGCATCCACACTGCATTTTCGCAGGAAATGCAAATTTTTCTAGTTATTATTATTCTCCAGTTTCCGCCTGAAATTTTGCAGCGAATCTCGCCCCGCAGTTTTGAGACAAGCTTCATATATGTTACCTCATTTTGTGCGGCCGGATCTGGAATGGTGTGCTATGACTTTTGGTCTTTATGAATTTTATAGTTTTTTAAATATTAATATTTTAGTGAAAATTTTCCCGCGCTCCTCTGCCGATTAGTTTTGACATTAGGGTTACATATGTTAGATCATTTTGTGCGGCTGGAGCTGGACTATTATGTCATGACTTTTGGTGTTTATGACTTTTATAGTTTTTTAAATATTAATATTTTAGTGCAAATTTAGGCCAATTCATCTTTTGGCGGCAAATAAACAGACTTCATTTGTGGTGTGTTGGCTCTCTCTAGTGGTATGCCGGGAGTGGTACAGCCTGTCTACCCTTATTTGGATTACCGTAATGATGACAATTTCAACGGTGCGCACAGCGTCGCTGCTTTCAGGAGCCATTGGAATTTTTAAGGTTGCGCAAATCATTCAAAAGTTACGGTAATGCTTGGTGGAAAACTCAATATCCCACAATTCATAGCACGCCTCTACAGAGTGAACAATGGCGGCCACCACTTCGTTTTATATGTCTTTTATTCGTGTTTCTAGGTCACAAAATAAGCTTTTAAGATATTTTCAGGCGAGAATGTAGGTGTGTAAACTTCAAATATCTGCTTGTTTTATCAAGACATCCCATATTTAGCGACAGTGCTCTGACTACGTCGGTCCTGCCTGACAGCTAGCCGGCTACCTAGCTAGCTGCCGCACTTGGCTGCAAATGGATAGCGAGGGGACTCTCTGTCGTTTCACCTCCCCGGTCTCTCGCAAATGCTCGCATAGAATCAGAGTTACAGCTGGATGTGGAAAAAATAACTGAGTTGTTTGGTGGTGGAGCTACAACAGAGGGCAGCTACCCACCGGTGTGTGACAGAAAGGATATGCCGCCAACGAGACATATGAGGCCGGGCAGGCGATTGCTAACGCGGTGGTCAATCGTGGATCAGGGAAAGCGAAGGCAGGAGCGTGAGGTGAACTGAATTTCAGGTAAGAAGTTATGAACTGCACTCTATTTGGGTCAGATATAAACCGAGTTTAGGTGTAGTTTATTTAGCAGCAGTTCTCTTATGTGTTGCTGATAGCCGGCTAGCTAGCTAGCGCCGCTAGCATAGTTAGCTCGCGCTGCTAGCAACCCTTCGTGAAAAAGCACCCAGGCTTGGCTTATATTGAGGCGGGTGAAACTCGTGTCAGCACCCGGTCGCTCTCTATTTGGGTCAGATATAAACCGAGTTTAGGTGTAATTTATTTTCGTTGACCTTTTACAATCGTAATGCCACGGGAGTTTATATACAGCTGTGTGCGCACTAAGTTACTGACGTTGGACTTTATTTTATTCATTAGGGTTAGTTCATAGAGTTGCCGTGCCGTACAAACGGAATCGTCCCACATTCAGAGAAAACATTATGATTTATTCTGTCGTTACGAAGCCTCCCCTGTCATTCTCTCGCGTGTTGAAACGTCAATCATGAAACTGATCAATGATCGGCTGTTCGTTCTTATTTATCGCGCTAAACAACAGCAGCACGTTTAAGCTTGATCAGCTGTTGTTAGAATTCTTTTGATTTTAATTTCTAGTATCAGCTGATGTTTGCTGGAGCATGAAGATGAAATCAGGAGATGTCCTTACTGAATCATCAGAGCTGAACTGGTGATGGAGAAACAGGTTTACACTTTAGGTGACATGAATGAGTTGAAGGGAAGTTATGAGTTGTTTCTGAGAGACAAAGACCAAGCTCCTTTTTTGTGTAGCTGACAGCTGGTAACTGTGCAGGGGCGGATCTAGCAAAGCTTTTAGGGGGGGGGGAGCTAGGGCATTAACAGAGAAAGGTGGACACAAAGATATACTTTTCTTTCTTACTCTCATATAAAATATTTAGCTTTTATTAAATAGTTATCTGAATCTCACAACCAAAGTTTGTATAATAATACACAGGATTGGCTGTAGACCATTGTTCATAATTCAGAACACTGTGTAAAAATAACAAAAAACAAAAAGTGAATGCATGTGTGAAAAGTGGTCTATAATGTAATGCTTCAAAGTGTGTTCATGCAAACATTGTCGGGTCTGCCGTGGTACAATGGGACTTCTGCTCATGAACCTGTGTGCACAGCGTCTGCAAATCGGCGCTGTACAAAGTAACTTCATCTTTACACAAAACTGTAAGCTGTCATCTGTGAAGCGTGAGCGGTGTTTGTTTTTACCATAGTTCATGGTGGAGAATGGCTGCTCTTCTGAGTTTTGCTCTCTGTAGCCGTATGAATGGCAAACTACAGTGATTAGCAGCGGCATAGGCACACATAAAATTTCTTTTGAAATTTTCGCTTTCTAGTTTAGTTTTTATTCCTATTAATTATATTTTCACTTGTTACCTCTGAATTATTGAAACAGACCTAGATGACATGAAATTTTCAGCAAAATTATAATTCAAATACTCCTTTAATTATTAATTATTCTCATAAATTTTCGATCATTTTATATATTTTTCCATAGTATTACATTTGAATTTAAGAGATCAATCTCTCAAATAACAGACAAATATTTGTGAAATTATGATACATTTCTGAATGTATTTTTACAATCTAAATATGCATATGTACAAAAAAATATATTTAAAAAACAATTACATTTACAGTGAAGTTATGTTATTTTACATTTGACATGCAAAATCACAGTCTACTTATGTAAATTTAATGATATTCCAGAAAAACAGTACAAAACTGTAAAATATACAGTAAGATACTTTTATATTACTTTTTTTTTTTTTTTTTTTTTTTACAGTGTAGATAATGTCAATGTTTAGAAACAATCGATTATATTATACAGGTAATTAAATCGTCTGTTTATCTCTTCAATATCTAATAATAAACATTAAAGTTTAGATGAAGGCAAAGATTAAACAAGGCGACTTATGTCCAAAACTATTTGATGATTTCCGGGTTTAAACCGTTCGTGACGCATTTTTAAGCGTTGTGACTGTTGCTGTCTCCAAACAGTCCAACAAATAAAACATCAGTGAGGAGGTCTGATGATAATCTGGTGACAATAATTAAAACGTTTATTTTAAAAACTAAGTAGCATTTTAATTTTCATGAGGGTTTAAAACATTTTCACACAACTGCTGCTTATTAAAGTTAACTAAAGTTCATTTAAGTATCTTCATAAATATTATTTTTATTTTACTATTATTTAAAAATGATTTGTTCAGTATATGAAGAGCCACATGTCATTTGATGTTTTGTATTGTCTTCAGTATTATTCACCAGTGTTATGCTTGTGAATATTTTCTGTTTGACAAACATGCGCACACATATCGTAACTAACGAGTAGTTACACCCGGATATGAAGTTCACTGTTTTTCTGGTGTTATTGCTTAATTAACAGCGCAATGAGGTGACTTTTGTTGTGAGGTGTATAAATAAAATAAAATAGAATTCAATTGAACTGAATTGAGATGCAAATTAAATCATTATTACTTAGTAATATCAGATAGTTTATGTATGTAAAGTGCCAATACACTACACATACCATCATGAATTAATTTTTTGTATCACTGCTGAATGATCAATAAGAAGCTGCAGGTGAGAAATACCAGAAAAGTTTTGCAATTTATGAACAATCTCCACCAGGGAGCGCTAATAAGAAGAGTTTTAAACTAACAAATATTGTTGACTTTTGATAACTGAAAACTCACCTAAAAACCTGATTACAGAATAAAAGATAAAATAACAATTGCTAAGATAATATTCCCCAAATAATAGTTACCTAACATTAGCTTTGGTTTTATTGATAATATTATCGATCAGATATTGGAAGTAAAACTTTCTGTAACAATTTTAAGCTTAAAAAAATCTATAAAAATAATATAAACAAAGAAGAAGCATCGATATGCTTCAATCAATTCATATAATTTGAAATATCAAAAATTGAAATGCAAAAGAGAACAACTCACTTCAGAAGTCACGCTGCGTAACAAAAGCAAAACAGATTAAAAATAATATGTATTTTGTTTAACAATGAAAACAAAATAAAAATACAGTTAAATTAAAACCTATAATAAGTTCAAACCATCAACCATGAAAACTGAATTAAACCAAACTGAAGGATAAACACCAGTTTTAAAACTTTCTGTGAATAATCAGGTTCAAACTAGAATTTGAAGTTTTGAAGAAAAGAGGATCAGAAAAATTACATTAACCACTGAATATCTATTCATAAATCTATTTAGTGTTTATTGAAGGGACACCGGGATTATTACAGGATGTCTTTAATGTGCTGTAGTTTTTCTTATTGTGTTATTTAAAAAATAAAATGATTTATAAATCTGTGTTCCTGAGATCTCACAACATTAACTGTTTCTTACAGTGACCCACTCGCTGAAGTATTTCCTTACTGGATCCTCTCAAGTCCCAAACTTCCCAGAGTTTGTGGTTGTTGGGATGGTTGATGATGTTCAGATTGATTATTATGACAGCAACACAGAGAAAGCTGAGCCCAAACAGGACTGGATTGCCAGGAAAACAGATCAGCAGTACTGGGAGAGAGAGACTGCAAACTGCTGGGGTTCCCAGCAGTCTTTCAAAGCCAACATTGACACTGCAAAGCAGCGCTTCAACCAAACTGGAGGTTTGTTCATGTTTCATTTTTTACTGATGTTTGCTGTTAATGTTTTCAGTGTGTTTTGTTTACAGTAGTAAACAGGTTTGCACACATTTAATATTTCATTCAGATTACAGATTAAAATTATTAACATAATAATTCATAATGAATGTAGAACTACAGTACAATAATCAAATAATAAAGATAAATTCATGGTATTTGAAGTTTTCTGTTTATATTTAGGATTTTTTGCCTCTGAAACCTTGATGGTTGTTTTTGCTACAATTTCTTAATAATCGATTATTCAGAAATTAATCTCCAGAAAATCAGCTGGATCTAAATAATCAGTCTGAGATGTATTTGTTTTACAATTATTGTGAACTAATATTTGACTTTTAATAAAAACAATCCTGGACTGAAACTCTCCTTCAGTGGAAGCTTCTAGAAAGACCTCAGGACAGTCTGGTGTGTAGTTTTCCCGCAGTTAGACGATTTTTTTTAGAACGATAGGAGGCTGCAGAGTTTCAGAGGATGGAAACTTAAACCCAGGATCAGGATCTGTGTCTGCTGCTCAGGATCCATCTTAGTGTGTTTGTCTGTTCCTGTAGCTCACAGGAAGTCGCTCCGTGTCTCAGTTCAGACGTCCCTCACAAATAATCACATGTTGTAATAAATTATAGAAAAAGAAAATATGTCAGACACCATCAACAGCATCTTAGGATGAAATAATTTATCATCTAGCTGAGATGTTAAATGTGCTGTGATGTCACAGTTTTGACAGCAGTTTTTCCAGATTCCATTAAACACATAATCATAATAATAATAATAATAATAATAATAATAATAATGATGATGTTATATTTAATACAAAAAGTAGAATCAAACAGGGTTGACTTTGTAACAGGCTGAAAGTAGAGACAGCTCAATGACCCGTTCACTGTCCACGGCCTCTTTATGAATGAATTTAACTAAATGCATCAACCATTGTGAAAATGAAACAGACATTCAGCCCATTTTCATGAGGAAATGTTTTCAGGATTATCTTTCATTAGCAGAGGTTCCATAAATAAATCGGTGACAAACTCAAAGCTACTCTGTGGAAAATAAATAAATATTTAACTTTTAGTTTTACTTCAATAGAACAACAGTTTGGTGAGAAGTAGATAGACCAAAAATAAGAAACACAAACTAACAGACAGACGTTTAACAGTTAACAGTTTCTCTAAATTTTACTCTGATTATTTAAAAATAAGACAGTAAATATGAGTTTCAGTCTATGTTTAATATTTTGGTCCCCGATTTAAAATTTAATGTGTTTTTTTTTTTTTTTTTTTTTGCTAATAAACAACAATCTGAAAATATAATCAAGGAAAGTAAAGTGTTAAAATGTCTCACTTTTCTCATAAACTGGCTGAAGGCTGATTATTAAGGTGGTGTCGTTAAATCAGGACACCGTAAAATTCAGCAAGAACCCTTCCAGAAAGCCTCCCTATGAGCGGTGAAAAAAACCCACGGGTTGTTTTGGTCATTAAACACAGCTTTGGTCACTCATCTACGCAACATTTACGAGCGGCGGAAAATAACAGCGTTCTGGGCGGGTCACTGAGCTTGCTTTTTCCGGCGCTCAGTGACTAGTGATGTGCGATACCTTATTTCCTTTCCCGAAGTAATATTCAGGGTGGTATCAACAATACTGATCCGATACCGATGCTTTGTACAAAAACTTAACGTGTTATTGTATTTCAAATTATAGCTTCATAATGATCACAGGACATCAGACTGCTTGTTCTTATTGTTTAGTTATGAAGAATTATCATATAGTTGTGAGTTAATTGACGCTATTTGAACACGTATATCTTGTCATTTAACATGTGTATACTTGCCTGGACATTTCAACAAAAACGTTCAACATTCACACTTTCAACCAAGTAAATACAGGCGCAGTATTGTCGATATCAGTTCCAATAATTTTAAGTTATTCAGGCAGCTGATTGGGGGAGAGTAGTGTGCCATGACCACTATATCACTGTGATTGTTACTTTCCACAATAATTAGTTGAAACAACAAAACACACTTTTCAGCTTTTCATGCTTTTTGAAACTCAGTTTTTTGGAGACCTGTGATGTAAATTCTGTCTCTAAAGCACACAAAAAGGTTTGGACATTTTTCATAGTGCATGTTTGAGGTTTATTTTTCCAAAGAAATTGTTGGAGCTTTTTATTCTTTATTTTTGTTATTCTGAAATTTGTTGGGGTTTGTTTATATTTTTGGGTTATTTACAAGTTTATTTGTAGGTTAATATTTGCTTTGTTTTGTTTTGTTTTGTTTTGTTTTGTTGTTTATCTTGCTAAGTCAGCCAGGAAGAACTGTAGAGTCTTTTTTTTTCTTTTCTTTTTTTTTTTATAAATAAAGGGACTGGTATAGGACCAGAATGCACTGGGGTGGGCCTATGGTTTTTTACCAGAGCAGGAGAAGCAGTGGGTAGGAACAAAGATGGATCTTTGTTAGTGCTTTCCAAACTGGAAAAATAAACAATAAAATGCAACTTTCGAGTTTGATAAGTGGACGTCTTTTGCCTGCATACAAAACATTACCACAGTGCAGCAGTGGCTTGTGAATTTTAAGCTGTAGGATGTTTGGTTGGACAAAGGGAATCCCCACTATAATAATTAACACAATTCTGCGGGCTACACTGAACTTGAAGGATAAAAGCAAAGTATCAATCCAGTCATGCTAGTATTGATCCGTAACCAATACTAGTGTTGGTACCAATACTATCGATATTTGGATCGACCCGCCCACCTCTATCAGTGACAGCTGTGAGCATTTTCTTGACTCATGCAGGGCCTCCCCATGTTTCTCCTCCACTTAATCTACACTCCAATCAAAGGTGTGCAGACAACACCAGCTCATCCCACATTCACTTTGTTGCCGCCTATAAGGAGGTGTTTTTGCGAGAGTTTCATGGACATTCACGGCGTCCTGATTTATTGATTAGCAATTTTAATATAATTTATTAACCAAACGGGCTGGAAAAGTGTGGAATTTGAACCTATGGTGTGTAACTCCACATGTTCATATAAAGAAAATACCTGTGATGATGCACCGAGGCGTTTCTCGGTGCATTCTGAATGTTCTGAATGTTTTAATATTTTTAGTGCAAAATCTGATCTGGTCACAGCGCCGAAAAACACCAAAAGTTTCCCAGCATGGAGTCAAATTCAAGGTCTGAATTATTGTTTCAGTCCTCTGCTCTTAGTAAATGTAATAAAAATGACACCATGGTTGTAAAATCTTAGGGGAACCTTTTTCACCTTTTTGTCAGGTCACAGCACAAGAAATTAACTGTCCATCCATCCATCCATTCGCTTCCGTTTATCCTTTTCAGGGTTACGGGGGGCGCTGGAGCCTATCCTAGCTGTCATAGGGCAAGAGGCGGGGTACACCCTGGACAGGTCGCCAGTCTGTCGCAGGGCCAACACACAGGGACAGACAACCATTCACACTCACATTCACTCACACATTCACACCTAGTGGCAATTTGGATTATCCAATTAACCTATCCCCACAAGTTGCATGTCTTTGGATGGTGGGAGGAAGCCGGAGTACCCGGAGGGAACCCACGCAAACACGGGGGGAACATGCAAACTCCACACAGAAAGACCCCGGCCTGATGGTGGAATTGAACTCAGGACCTTCTTGCTGTGCTAACCACTGTGCCACCGTGCTGCCAGAGAAATTAACTGATTTATCAAAAATTATTTCTTGCATAATCATCAATGATGACATGAAGCATTTGCTGGAGCCTGAAATACTGTAAGTAGAACTCCAGATTAGATTAACATCACATGATCATATTAAACAGAGACACGTCTAGAAAAACCTCAGGACAGTCTGGTGTTTAGTTTCTCACAGGAAGGATTTTGTTGGACTGATGACGGCTGCAGAGTTTCAGAGGATGGAAAGTAAATCTAGAATCAGGATCTGTGTCGGCTGCTCAGGACTCCAGCTTAGTGTGTTTGTCTGATCCTGCAGCTCACAGGAAGTTGCTCCACCTACAACAGCAGATAAACTGTGCAGTGATATCTCTGCAGGCAGGACGTAGATGTGCTAACGGGAGAAAATGAATTCTGTTTTTTCCAGTGTCTTTTTCTAAAATCTACATTGTTAATGATGACTGGTTTTAAAAATCTTCACTGAGACAAAAGCAGCCATAAATGTAGATCCTCTATATGTTGATCACGTCTCTGTGTCAGTGTAAGACTTTAGTGCAGTCTCTCTCTGGTTCACTGCAGTCTTTGTCTCTGTGTTTCTGTCAGGTGTTCACATTGTCCAGCGGATGTACGGCTGTGAATGGGATGATGAAACAGGTGAAGTGAATGGATATCGCCAAGACGGCTATGATGGAGAAGACTTCATAAGCTTTGACCTGAAGACAGAGACATGGGTTGCTCCAAAACAACAGGCTGTCATCACAAAGACGAAGTGGGACAGTAACAAAGCTACGATCACACAGTATAAGAACTACCTCACCCAGATTTGTCCTGAGTGGCTGAAGAAGTATGTGAACTATGGGAGGAGCTCTCTGATGAAAACAGGTAAAATCTATGACCAGAATTAGATTGTTAACCAAAAGTTATATGTCTCAGTTTATTACTTAATATGATATTAAATTAACCTTTTCATGCATGAATTATGAAAACCTCAATCAGGGCTTTTTTTTCTTGAGTATTTTTATTCATCTTAAGGCATGAAAAAAGATTTTTGAACTTCTTTTTTTTTAAACGTACTTTTCATTTTCAAAGAGTATTTTTACATGTCCACTTAGTTGTACAACAAACATTTTGACTTATGAATTTGACAAATGAATAATTAATATACACTGTGTAAAAACTATAACATAACAAAAATATTTTTTTTAATATATTTTAAAACTATTTTATAACAGTATAACAATATATGTAACAGTTATAACAACTATAACCCTGCAAGGCATGGAGTGACACATCAGTGTCTAATGTAGTGGTTTATGTGCAAGTAAACCATCAACACTGACAAGAAAACAGCCTTTGAATAGTTGTCCACTGTAGTGACCCCTATGTGTGAAAGGGTTAATATAATTGCACTTCACGTGGCATTTTGACACATTTTTTAAATTTAATTTAATTTAATAAACTACATCACATCAAAACAAATTGGTATGGTTTTAATAATAATAATAATAATAATCTTTTAAAGTTGCTCCTGGTCGTCATAGCAGATCATCTTCCACAGTTTTAGCTCTGATATACTCATTTCTAATCCTTCTCACTCCTTATGATAATTTTAATATCTCTCCAGTTCGTCCCTCAGTGTCTCTCCTCCAGAAGTCTTCCTCCTCCTCAGTCACCTGCCACGCTACAGGTTTCTATCCTAACAGAGCCGAGATGGTCTGGAAAAAAGATGGAGTGGAGCATCATGAGGGCGTGAACAAAGGAGAGATTCTCACCAACAATGACGGGACCTTCCAGATGAGTGTTGACCTGGATGTCTCATCAGTCAAACCTGAAGACTGGCACAGATACAGATGTGTGTTTCAGCTCTCTGGTGTGAACGAGGACATCGTCACCAAACTGGACAAATCAGAGATCAGGACCAATGAAGGTGAGTTTGGAATCAGGATCAGATGAGTGATAAACATGGGAAACACACACTTGAATTACTGCAATAGCCCTGTGGTTCATGTTGGATGAGAAAGTTTGTTTGTTTAGGTTTTCTTTCTGTCAGCTTCTGTCAGAATAATTTTAAGGCCTAAATCAGTTTAGACCAAGTTGTGTTTTTCCACCACATTTTTTCCTTGCTGAACATTGATGAATCTAAAACATGTTCATGTGTGGCCACTGATTATCTGACTAATGGACAGTTTTAGAAGATTAAATAGTAAATGGGGGAAAATGTATATTTTGAAACATTGCTACACTCAAATTTATTGGCAATGTATTGAAATTAAATTTAATGGCAGAACTTTTATTGTTGGAATGAAAACAAACAGTTGTACAAACATGTAGTGACCATAAACGAAGCTATTGTACTTGATTGTTATCTGATTGGAAACTTTTTGTTCTGACCTTTTGTTTGATCTGTGATCCACAGGAAGTTCCTTCTCCCTGATCATCCCTGTTGTTGTTGTTGTGGTTGTTCTTGCTGCCATCGCTGTGATCGCGTTCATTATTTACAAAAAGAGGACGGGTGAGAAACAAACTTCCTGGATTTTTCTTGTATAATGCAAACAACAATGATGACATAGTGCAAACAATAATAATGATAGTAAGAGTAATATGACTTAATTGAAGTCATTATTAACAGTTTTCAAAAGAAAACAAACAATGCACACAGGATTAAACAGGTAACAACCAAAGGCAGTGTAAGCTGAGTCTTCAGGTTAATATTAAAGTATTTTAACACTTTCTCTGCCAGCAGGATGATCAGACTCTTTTAAATCCTCAATATATTACAACGATATTCATTAATCATGCTTGTTGTGTTTCATAACTTGCCCTTCATTTCTCTGCATTATCCCACTTGTAGATTTTTGTCCAGTTACTTCACTTTTTCTTCTTGTCTGTTATTTACTTTTTTCTGCATCATTTTTCTTTCTGTCTTTGTGGTTTTTTTGTTTTTTGTTTTTGTTTTGTTTTTTTTACACCTGAGCTACAGTTTGGTTGTCAAGGAACAAAATAACCACCAACTCAGTTATTGAAACCCAAACATTGTTTCTCTTTTCTTAACCATCAACTCTGCCAAACAAACACATCCTAAGGTACACCTTTACCTGCATTTGAAACGTTCTCTACCTTCAGTCACTTTACTTATAAATTTAACATGAGCACATTTTGGGTGCAAGGTCACAACATATCTATAAACATGTTAGTGAGTAAGCCCAGTGTCTATGTTTTTAATTTTACAAATTAAATTAATGCTTTTGTCCAGATTACAAAATGAAAATATGAAATTATGTTTGATGCCTTGTATAATACATGAAAAAAATTGTGTTAACATTTATAACAAATTATTAAAATGATGTATTTTTTCCTTTTTATTTCAGACAAACTTCCCCCATCTCGTGAGTTAAACTTTGTCACTTTTCTCTAATCTCTTGTCCACACTAAATTAAAAAGGGTTTGTGTACTTTAATCTAAACAGTCTTTCAGGGCTGTTTCCTGTTGTGTTCGATTGTTGTAAAAGTGACACATGAGAGCAGGATGTGGACTAACATTGTGTTTCTGACCTACAGCTGCAGAGAACCGTGAAGTCCAGGAGCAAATGCTTCCTCAAGCCTAAACCACAAACAGCTCTGCACACAGTGAGTTACTTCATATTTGTGTCTCATGTTTTAGCTTTCTTTTTAAAACTTATGTAAAATAGTGGCTGTAGTAAAATCTCCTGTTTAAACAGAACCAAAAAAGTGCTTTAGTATAACTTTAAATCATATAAGAGAAAGATACTTTCAAAATAACGTTTCATGAAATGATTTAACAAAATTAAAACAAATGTGTTAATTCCATTCAGAAACATATGAAGTAAATACTCGATTGAATCAGAATTTTAGATCTTAATGAAACTGTAAATAGGTTATTTGTGGATTTGATTAATCCTTAATTTATTTTATTTCTTTTTTATCTCTACAGACAACCTGAGAGAAGACGTGTCAGCTCGTTCTTCTCCATAAACTGGAATTCATTGAATTTGTTGATTGTTCACATCATAAAATCTGTTAAAAAGATCTAAAATCTAAAATATAGTTGCAGATGCTTATTAGTCAAGATTTAATGGAAAGGAGTTTGAAAATGAGTTGGCAAACATTACATCATTAACTTGTTAAATTATTCTGAATATGTTGTTTTCAGTTAAAAAAAAGGCGATTTAAAAAAAAAGATCTAATTCTGTTTAAATGTTTCAGTATTAGTATCAATATTATGACAGAGATCTTGATAACCATTTTCTCGGTAAAGAGCTGTTATTTTTTACAATAGCAGATTTATTTTGCTTTCTTATTACATACGCAATAAAATAAAAACCTTTAAGATTATCCGATATTCTGACCACCCTAATGCCTGTAACCTAGCATTAGGATTTTAAGATTATCTGATTATCCTGTTGCTTGTAACTTAGCAAAGTATCGATGCAAAGAATTTCATACACGCCGCCGACTCTTGTGTAAAATAACACTGACTTAAAAAAATTTTTTTTAAAAAAAGCACTGCGCACATATTCAGAACTCGGTCCCAAATAATTTTATTAAAACACCCTCAAATGAGGTATTTTGGTTTTGTGTGGGAAAGACTTTTTTTTTTTTAGAGTCACTTTTACATCAGGTTTTCTCATTAGCAGAAAACTCTCGATAGACAGAAAAACAAACCCTAAAAGATAATTACTGTGAGAAACTGCCTTGTTTTGCACAAAATAAGGAGTCAACAAAACGTCACCCATAAAAACAACCCCTCTAATCAATATTAATATTTCTTAATGCTTGTAACCTAGCAAAGTACCGACACCCGTGCAAAGAATTTCATACACATTAAAACAATTTCATCCTCGGATGAGGTATTTTGGTTTTGTGAAGTAAAGAGTTTTTCTTTATTTTTTGAGCTACTTTTACAACAGAGGAGACCGGGCCTTTGCGATTGCTGCGCCTAAACTTTGGAACAGTCTGCCTCTTGAAATTAGGTTCTCTCCAACACTTGACATTTTTAAAACCAGCTTGAAAACACATTTTTACTCTTTAGCTTTTAATTGTAACTGAATTTTGTTTTGTTCTTTGTCTTTGTTTGAGCTGCTTTTTTTTAGTCTGTACAGCACTTTGGTCAACCTGTGTTGTTTTTAAATGTGGTTATAAATAAAATGATTAAACAGAAAAAACACTCACCTGTAAGCTTTCATCCATGGTGATAACAATCCAACTTTGGGACTAGCGAGTAAATGTCAGAATGAAAAGCATGATGATAAGTTGTTTGTTTCAGCGCCTGCCAATAAATAGTCATCGGTGATATTTCCCCCCCAGCAGCAGGATGCACGCAAACTTTCCAAAAAGGTTCGTTATAAATCAAACTTGTGTACTTGTGGTAAAGGGCGTCATCTGTGAAAGGCTGTATTCAAAAAACGTTTGGTTTTACCTGCTACATTAAAAAAAAAAATCCACGGTATGGGGTCTGTGGTTCGGCTGCCCTTCTTTCACTGAATTAATGGTCAGCTTTTGGCAGCCGATGTTCCTTAGTCTAGTTTGCTATTTTGTATTTCAGGCTGACTTTCCATCTTTAATAGGCGGTGACTGAACCTTGGTCCTTTAAACACGGATACTTTGTTATCAGGGCCACGGCTACATTATCAAATTCTACGCTGGAAGGACACATTTTGTATTTGACCATTTCTGACACTCTGCAATATAACAAATTTGAGTTTGGTACTTGGATGCAGAAGAGTATCATTGTTAAGAAAGGCTTGGTTTCCTTGTTCTAACTGCTCCTCATAAATAAACTCGAGTATTTGGAATTTTAGGTGTCAAAGTTGTGATCGCAGTGAAGAATCTGAAGGAGGAGATACACAGAGACAACATGAGTAGAGGGCGTTGCTTGAAGAAATAAGGCTGGGTCTCAGTGGGTATATTACTTCAGAAAATAAAAATACAATACAAGAACATATCTTGAAAAATGGTGTTTTGGGGATGTTACAGTGAAATAAATAAAAAACTTGCATATTGTCCAGCCTCAAAACAGAATATGTAGCCTTTAATAAATCACAAACATTAAGAATTACAGCGTCTTAAACATCTACAGTGAGGCCCAAAAAAAAAGTAGAAAAACTGATTTCATCACACTAGTTGAGCAATGAAAAATCATGCGGCCACTCAACTAATCTGAAAGGTTCATAAAAGAAAAAGTTTATGACAAAGTTAAATGTATTGAGTCTGTCAAAACTAAAAACAAAACTACCATAAAATAAAAAAGGAAACACAAATTGTCCTCGTTTTTTCCAAAAATGGTGACAATTTTTGTTTTGCCCATTCTGCAAATTCTGTGCGCCGATCTGGGTCATCCTCATTGAGATGCTGCAGTAGCTGGAGTTTGTAAGGGTGCCATTTGTGAGTAGCTAATATCCGCCGAAGGGATGTTCGACTAATGCCACTCTCCAGTGACATGAGGCGAGTGCTACGCTGTGGGCTCTTGCTGAATGAAGCTAGGACAGCCACTGATGTTTCTTCATTAGTGACAGTTTTCTTGCGTCCACATTTTGGCAAATCCAACACTGAACCAGTTTCACGAAACTTAGCAAGCAGTTTGCTAACTGTAGCATGGGAGATGGGTGGTCTCGTAGGGCAGCGGTCCCCAACCCCCGGGCCTCGGACCGGTACCGGTCCGTGAGTCGTTTGGTACCGGGCCGCGAGAGTTGAGGCTCAGGTGTGAAATGTATGGTTTTCAGGGTTTTTATCGGTTTTCAGCGTTATTTTGTTATCGTTTTTAAAGTTAACTCGGTTTTCCTGGGTCTTTTCACGTGTGTTATGACTAAATCTTCTTTTTTTCGGTACCGGCACTAGTTTTATTTTGTTGTATTTATCCGCGACACCTTATTGCCGGTCCGCGAAAATATTGTCGGGCATAAACCGGTCCGTGGCGCAAAAAAGGTTGGGGACCGCTGTCGTAGGGTGTCTTGCATTGAAATCTGCTGCAATGACCCGGTTACTGCGTTCACCAGATATCAACACAATTTCGATCCGTTCCTCACGTGTTAACCTCGACATGTCAATGGCTGTGAACACAGAGAAACTTGTAAATAACTCATGAAATAATAAAGTTACGTTGAAACCAAGCACACCATTGTTTTTCTTGTGACATTACCAATAAGTTTGATGTGTCACATGGCCCTCTTCCTATTGAAAAAACAAAAGTTGTATCCAAGATGGCCGACTTCTAAATGGCCACCATGGTCACCACCCATCTTGAGGAGTTTGCCCCCTCACATATACTAATGTGCCACAAACAGGACTTTAATATCACCAACCATTCCCATGTTATTACGGTGTATCCATATAAATGGCCCACCCTGTACTCTGTGTTTGTGCTCTGGTGACATTCTATTAGGCAATGTTTTCACTCTAAAGGGAGCCTAACAACACAGAGACACAATAGAAACAATAGAAACAATAGAAACTACAAAAAGTCTGAGCAGCATGATTCATAAACTAAACATACTTCTGTTGGGTCTGTTCCCACAAACCCCGCTAGTTCTAGAGACTTATTCATCATGAAAGAAAACAAGACAGTCAGCGATCGATCGATTACTTGCGCAAGGGAGGCCTCGTCTGTGTCCAGCACGAAAATGACCCCGATGATGGCCTCCTCCTGCTGCCTTTTATTGAGAGACAGTTCACACAAGAAGTAACGCCCACATAGTTCTAAGACAAGGCTTTGTATGTATATGTGTGAACTTCTATATGTAAGTAGGAATGTGTGTGTGTGTGTGTGTGTGTGTGTGTGTGTGTGTGTGTGTGTGTGTGTGTGTGTGTGAGACCTCCTGCTGACCAAAGGGTCGTAAACGCAGGAAGCTTACATCAAAAGAAGTAGATCTTCCAGATAGGATGTATCTGCAATAAAACATTACAGCCCCCCCCCAACCACAACCTCGAGAATCTGGGGAGGGGGACAGTGGAATTCCTTTCATCCTACAGTTAAACAATGTAGAAATGGATGGTAAGCATAAAAATGACAACATTTAACAATTCACTCTAACAAATTCTGTGTGGAAGCAAAGGCAGAAACACCCGGCCTCTCTCCCAGCCTCCTTATTTCATCACATTTGGCAGACTTTACTTTCAGTTGTGTTGATAACATCAGTGGGTCGTTTTAACCCAGATATTAGTGACGTTGGCACTGAGGATGGTTTTCATTGGCTTGATGATGATGCTTTGACCTCAGCTTTGGGTCTCCATGCAGACCCACATAGATAATAAAATATTAGCTGTTAGATTATCGAGAGGTCACCATGAAACTGTTTATTTTTCTGTTTCTCCTGGAAATACACGGCACGATGGGACGTGAGTTAGACATTTATATCACTTACAGTAAAGTTTTTTAAACTTTGTTTTGCTAAGAAGGACACATTTAAGATTATTTTTTAAAAGGCTGTTAATAGGTGTGTTTGCCCATGTTTAAATAAAAGCCATTAATATCTTATAGTTTGGGAAAATGCTTCAGGAGGCATGATTAGCATCACTTTGAAGTCACAAACACCAAAAAGGTTTGTGAGTTTTAATCACATCAATGTGTCAGTCACACCAAAGGACTTCCTGATTCCTGCACAGTTCAGGGTGTGCCAGCAACATCACTAACAGTGTAACATGATCCATTACTCATCATCTGTTATTAATCACATCAATTTAGACTCTCAAAATAAAGTTGAACAAAAATACAATCTGATATTTTCTAATTTTACAACATTTGAAAAGAGCCAATAATGTGTTATTGATTATTTGATTCATAATTACATCGGTATTAGTCTCAAACATAGTAAAAAACCTTTGTGTTGGACTGTGCCATAGTTTTTGTTTTGTTTATAAAAACTGCCCTTAATTCAGCACTGTCAGAATGATAATAGGATGATTACTGAAATATGAACTGCATGCACTGTTTCTGTTGAGTCTAAAAGCTGAAACAGTCATTTTTTCTTTCAGCGACTCACTCTCTGAGATATTTCTACACTTCTTCCTCTGGAGTCTCAAACTTTCCAGAGTTTGTAGCTGTTGGTTTGGTTGATGATGTTCAGATGATTCACTATGACAGCAACACACAGAAAGCAGAGTTTAAGCAGCAGTGGATGGAGAAAGCTGCAGAAGATGATCCAGAGTACTCAGCACGCCAGACTAACAGGCTCATGAACACCCAGCAGGTCTTTAAAGGCAACATCGACACTTTGAAGCAACGATTTAACCAAACTGGAGGTTTGTTTCTGTTTCACTTTTTTACTCTTAAAATGAAACTTTTTATTAATTTAACTGCTGACACTGAATAAAATCTCTCCAGGTTTTAAAGACCTTTGTTGTTACAGACTAGACTTGTAGTCAAGACCGCCTAAACCAAGACCAAGACAAAGTCGAGATGAGACTGAGACTGAGACAAAAAAGTCTTTACACTGTCACGTCTCTCACCCTCTCTTTTTTTTCACACACTGATATTATCCTATATCCTCGCATGTGATTGGCCACAATATGGAGGGATTGGAGTATACCTGAGCCACTGTGTGAGAGCTGAGCAGCGAAAGGAAATTAAGTGAGGAGCCGGCTCTCGCTCAATGGGAGTCAACTCTTCTGATTCACTACAAAACACTGTCTAAGCACGGCTCTTAGAGCTGATGCTTTTGTGCACGACACATTATCGAACGTTACGTTGTGTGTCATGGGTACACAATCACTATGTCGATCTGAGACAGCAAGACCGAGACAGCGAGACCAAGAGAAGACCAAGACCATGTAAAAGTGGTCTTGAGACATCCACCTCTATTACAGACACAAGCTAGCTTGTTAGAGCCCTTAATGGAAGCTTAACCAGCCAAATTTAAAAAGCTGATTATGTGTATTTATGTAGTTTTTTTTGAAGCTCTTCAACCAAACTGCCTCATCTGTGGTCAAATATCAACTATTTTCTGCCCCTCTTGGTTTCAGGTGTTCACATTAACCAGCTGATGTACGGCTGTGACTGGGAAGATGAAACGGCTGAAGTTAACGGCTATCATCTGTATGGCTATGATGGAGAAGACTTCATATCATTTGACCTGCAGACAGAGACATGGATTGCTCCAAAACAACAGGCTGTAATCACCAAACTCAAGTGGGACAGTGACAGATCTCTTTCAGGTGATCTGAAGAACTATCACACCAAGCTTTGTCCTGAGTGGCTGAAGAAGTACGTGAACTATGGGAGGAGCTCTCTGATGAGGACAGGTAAAATCACACGACCTGATTTGATGATGACGTCAACGTGTTTACGGAAGCGGTGGTGGGATTCATCGGGAAACTAGCGGATGATACCGTGGAGACAAAGACCATCACAACGTTTCCCAACCAGAAGCCGTGGGTGGATAAAACCATCCGCGACGCTCTGAGATCCCGCACCGCTGCCTACAACACGGGACTCGCGACGGGGGACATGGACCCGTACAAAGCCGCGTCTTATGACGTGCGGAAGGCGGTGAAAGAGGCGAAGCAGCGCTACGGGAGGAAACTAGAGTCACAACTCCAACAGAGTGACTCTAGGAGCCTGTGGCGGGGATTAAGGACAATAACGGACTATAAAGCACCAACAACCGGTTTGACGAACGCGGACGGGACTCTGGCAGACGAGCTGAACACTTTCTATGCTCGCTTCGAGGCTGCAGCTAAGGACTACAACGATGCTAGCGCTAGCGGCGCTAACGGCTGCAGACAGGAAGATACTGCCAACACCGGAAACGTGCTCGTCATCTCTGAGCATGACGTGAGGAGAGCCTTCAAGAGAGTGAACACCAGGAAAGCAGCAGGACCAGACGGCATCCCAGGTCGTATCCTCAGGGACTGCGCATACCAGCTAGCACCTGTGTTCACTGAGATATTCAACATCTCTTTATCTCAGTCGGTGATCCCCACATGCTTCAAGGAGTCCATCATTGTTCCTGTCCCGAAGAAACCCCACCCTGCTTCTCTCAATGACTATCGCCCTGTAGCCCTCACCTCAGTAGTGATGAAGTGCTTTGAACGCCTGGTCAGAGACTTCATCATTTCTTCACTACCAGACACACTGGACCCACTACAGTTCGCTTACCGTCCAAATCGTTCCACAGACGATGCCATCTCTCATCTCCTCCACACATCACTCACTCACCTGGACACTAGAAGGGGGAATTATGTTAAAATGCTCTTCATCGACTACAGCTCTGCATTTAATACCATAATCCCCTCCACACTCACCACCAAACTGGAGCACCTGGGACTCAGCTCATCTATGTGTCAGTGGATCTCCAACTTCCTAACTGGCAGACCACAGGCAGTAAGGATGGGCGGACATGTCTCAGCCTCCACCACTCTCAGCACTGGAGCCCCCCAGGGGTGTGTTCTGAGCCCCCTGCTGTACTCTTTGTACACATATGACTGTGTGGCCACTACCAGCTCCACCACCATCATCAAGTTTGCTGACGACACCGTCGTGGTGGGCCTTATCTCTGATAACAACGAGACGGCCTACTTGAAGGAGGTTAGGAATCTGGAGACCTGGTGCCAGAGGAACAACCTCCTTCTAAACGTCAGTAAAACAAAGGAGTTGATAGTGGACTTCAGTACTAAGCAGGAGAGGAACTACCAGACCCCCGTCATCAACGAGTGCCCAGTGGAGAGAGTGGACAGCTTCAAATACCTCGGAGTTCACATCACGCAGGACCTGTCATGGTCCTGTCACATCAACACCATAGTGAAAAAGGCCCGACAGCGTCTCTACCACCTCAGACGCTTGAGAGACTTCCGACTGCCCTCCAAGGTGCTCAGGAACTTTTACACGTGCACCATAGAGAGCATCCTGACGGGAAACATCTTAACCTGGTTCGGGAACAGCACCATGCAGGACAGACGAGCTCTACAGAGGGTTGTGCGATCAGCTGAGCGCACCATCCGCTCCGAGCTCCCTGACCTGCACTCAGTCTACAGCAGGCGGTGCTGGACCAAGGCCAGGAAGATCGTGAAGGACCTCAGCCATCCCAACAACGGACTGTTCTCTCTGTTGAGGTCAGGAAAGCGATTCCGCTCCCTGAAGACCAACACAGAGAGACTGAGGAGGAGCTTCTTCCCGCAGGCGATACGGTCTCTCAATCATCACACCACCACATAGAACGGACCCACATATATGGTTCTTACACACACACACTGGACAGTCTGGACTTTGTTTACACTTAATCACTTTAAGCATATTTGCACTGCACAAGACACCTACAATGTGGTTTGCACAACACTGGACATTATATTTCTCCATTTCCATTTAATACTTGTAAAATGCTGCTGTTATTGTATATATATTTATATTTCTTCATACATTCTTATATATTTCTATACTGTGTATTGTGTATTTTGCTGTACAGTTATTTTATTTTAAACTTTAATTCATATATATTTTATCTTATTCCTTCCCAGCTAAATTTACCCTTCATTCTAATTTGTGTTGTACAGTTATTTTATTTTCAACAAATTCATATATATATTTTATTTTATTCCTTCCTAGTTAAATTTACCCTTTTTAATTTTCATATTTATTTCCTATCTTATTCATAGCCCTTTCTTTTTTCCTTAGGTCACGAGCAGTTGTGTAAGCATTTCACTGCATATCGTACTGTGTATGACTGTGTATGTGACAAATAAAAATTTGAATTTGAATTTGAATTTGATTTATTGTAATACTTTTCATTAACAGGCCACATCCTGATCTTCTCATACATTTATTACCACTTTATCACATTTATGCTTTTCATTTTTCCCAATTTCTGTTTATTTTACTTTTCTAATCACCATCACTGCAGCTTTTTACAGCACTCACTTCACTCAGTTGTGTACTTCTTGTAATTCCACCATTTTCTTAATTATTCTTTAAATGGCATTTATGTAAATTTGTGTGTCTAAAACATTCAAAATACATCAAATGGAAATGGTAAACTCAGTATGCTGTTATGAACTGTGATTTTTTATTTATTTTTTTCATTTTTTAAATTCCCTAGAGCTTCCATCAGTGTCTCTCCTCCAGAAGTCTTCCTCCTCTCCAGTCAGCTGCCACGCTACAGGTTTCTATCCTGACAGAGCTGAGATGGTCTGGAGGAAAGATGGAGTGGAGCTTCATGAAGGTGTGAACAAAGGAGAGATCCTCACCAACCATGATGGGACCTTCCAGATGAGTGTTGACCTGGAAGTTTCATCAATCAAATCTGAAGAATGGCACAGATACAGATGTGTGCTTCAGCTCTTTCGTGTGAACCAGGACATCGTCACCAAACTGGGTAAAGCAGCGATCAGGACCAATGAGGGTAAGATTGGAAAAAGAAGTGAGTAAAACTTTTATAAATACACCTTTATTTGATCTTATTTGGGTTTTCCATTTGGCTCCACGTGAAAGGAGGAAACTGGAAGAAGCCCTTTTCACACATGCTTAAAACAAACCAGGTGTTTGATAGAGATTAGGGAGCAACAGAACTAATCATTCAGTACTGGATCTTAATAATGGAGGATGTAGGAGTGAAAAAAAAAACAACAAAAAACTTTAATTTTTGGGCTTTAGTACAAAGTTAAACTGCTGATTCAAAACTTTCAACAAAAATCTAAAAAAGGCAACAAACTGGTAAATCTAAAATACTCTAAGAGAAATCACACGAGGGAAGACAAACAGACACTAAAACAAAGACTGAAGGGAGGGAAGAGTGTTTATAAACACATGAGAGAACGGGAAACAGGAGGGTGATGAGACACAGCTGACGTAAAACTAAACAGATGAAACACTGAGTGAACTTAACACAGGGACAGAAACAGGGACCCTTAACTCAGCGGTCCCCAACCTTTTTTGCGCCACGGACCGGTTTATGCCCGACAATTTTTTCACGGACCGGCCTTTAAGGTGTCACGGATAAATACAACAAAATAAAACTAGTGCCGGTACCGAAAAAAAGAAGATTTATTCATAACACACGTGAAAAGACCCAGGAAAACCGAGTTAACGATAAAAACGATAACAAAATAACACTGAAAACCGATAAAAACCCTGAAAACCATACATTTCACACCTGAGCCTCAACTCTCGCGGACCAGTACCAAACGACTCACGGACCGGTACCGGTCCGAGGCCCGGGGGTTGGGGAGCGCTGCCTTAAAGGACCAATAACACTCTGTGACTACAACACTAACAAGAACTAAAACACAAACAGGTCTGAAGGATCCACTAACACAGCTAGGGATGGGTATCGAAACCCGGTTCTTGTTGAGAACCGGTTCCCACTGTTTCAATTCCTTGGAATCGTTTGCCATTTTTGCAAACGATTCCCTTATCGATTCCAGTCGCCCCGAATGACCTCACCACGTTGCGGAGCGTCGGAGCGTACCTGGCAGGAAACACGGCTCAAACGCTCAAAAGTTTGGTTATACTTTACAAGAACGGATGACAACAGGGCAACTTGCAAAGTAGATATTTCATTTAAGGGAGGAAACACTACGAATATGCAAAAGCATTTGCTCACAAAACACGCGATGACCTTAAATGAATGTCGTGTTTTTAATTCCGCTCCGGACTCGTGAATCTCAACCCAGCAGCAGCGGTAACGTTTGCACGTCCTCTCCCGTTAATGCGGCAGGTAAATAATCAGCTAACAGTGCATATTATGTTAGCGCGACCTGCCTTATTACAAAACCTGCCATTACTGTGTGCTGCATTTATGTGACCATGATGAGAGAGACAGAGTCTGGCTGGCTCAGATGCTGGCAGTTGTCGCTGCAGTCTACCGGTAGCGTCTCCTTTCAGGCCCGAATGTCACCGAGCAGTGACTAAGTTTGTGGTAAAAGCCTTGCACCCATTTGCCACAGCAGATGGTAAGTGAATGTGTTTAATTGTAGGCAGGGACATACTGGATATTCTTGTGTAATTGCTACAGAATAATTTAAGTTATACTTTGTTATTGCTACAGAAGAATATTTATTTTATTATTTTACATTTACAATTTTTTTCCCCCGGGGACCCTGTGACACCCCATTGAAGAGCCGTAGGCTGGTTTTCTTAAGGATCTCTTAAGATCTCACTGTTGGGTTTGTAAGGCCATGTTACTCCTAAATTTCTATCTTGTTCAAAGAGAAGATCTAAAACAAAATTCTAAGCTAATCGACCTTAGTGTTCTCCTTTTTAAAAATAAGAATCGATAAGAGAATCGATAAAGAATCGAATCGTTAAACAGAATCGAAAATGGAATCGAAATCGTGAAAATCTTATCAATACCCATCCCTAAACACAGAACAGCTGAAAATAAAGATCAGACAATAAACAGAGCAAAGGGAGCCCTCGGCAATCACACAAGAGCAAATAAAGAAGAAATAAACACAGGAGCAGGCCTGAGGATCACACACAGCTCAGATTACACTGATCTTTATCTTTCATCATCATCACTGGGAGGTAAAAACTACAAACTTTAACTTTAATGTGGTTTTAGTGACACTGATTCTTTTTTTCTGGTTTTATGTGGTCTGTTTATAACATGGAAGAATCAAACCTGCTGTGATACTGTGTTCATTCATCTGTTGTTTATGACTGGCTCAGTGTAACTGCTAAACATCGAACTGTAATACAGTTTGATTATTCACTAATCTACATTAAAATATTGTGTAGTTTAGATCCTGTGGTGTTCTTTAGATAAAGGACTGGTGTGGTCTTAATGAACGTTGGTCCAACAGTGAGATGAACTACAGTATGTAAATGTGTTGGTTTCAGGTTCTTCAGTCTTCCCTGCTGGTGTTGTTATCCGGATTATGGGAATACTGCTCCTGCTGACACTCTGCTTCTCTGGAATCTTCATCTGGAGGAGAAAATATAAAGGTGAGAAATATGAAACACATTTACCTTCAACATGTTTCCAACATTTTGATGTTTATGCTCTTATAATTTGATGTGTTTCATGTCTGTTACTTCCCATGTGATAAAGTTCATAAAGTGTAAATATTTGATATTTAATGAGCTGAAATGTTTCATGCAAGTGGTGCAAATGGCTACTTTTTTTCCTCGTGTGCTTCATATGTTCTGAATAAATTACTGTATTACTGTCTCTGTTTTTACAGAGCTGTACTGACAGTAAGTATTTTACATGTTCAAACTGGATTAAAAAAAATTTCTCAAATTTAAATGCTTATTTGAATTGTTTGAGACTTAAGATGTTTAAAAGATTTCTCTGTGTGTGATTCAGTGCAGCTTTAGAAAGAATTGCTCATCTCAGCTTTGCATGAAGACAGCCTCTCCCAGAATTCACCTGCTTTCTGCATACATGCTACGACTGCACATTCACCTGATGTATATATTATATATAATGTTCTTCCTCTACCTTTCTGCTGCAACAAGATGGAGAAACTGCAAATAATACAAAAAGTTATTTGGTTTTAATTTGAAAGTCAAATGCAGTTTAGATGAAGTGTTTGCACTGCGAACCTTTACTTTTACTGTAGTAGCTCTCAGACAAAGACTTTGAAAAAAAATTAGTTTCTCCTCCTCAGTGAAGGTCAAAAAATTCTTGTTTTTAATTAGTATTCAGTTGTAAACCCTCTCTCTCTCCCTCTCTCTCTCTCTCTCTCTCACACACACACACACACACACACACACACACACACACACACACACACACACACTGCAAATGTCTGACCCTATACTTATTCCTGGATTTTCCGGTAAAGATTTTTCAGTAGCTCATGTCAATATCTGTTGCCTTAAATATAAGATTCAGGAAATTCAGTCACTGTTGTCAACAAATACGATAAGTGTGCTGGCTATTTCCGAGACACATTTAGACGCTGCCTTTGAGAATAATGAATTTGAAATAAACGGTTATAAGTTGTATAGGAAAGACAGAAACAGATTTGGAGGGGGCGTAGCCCTATACATTAATGATAATATGGCAAGCAAACTACGTATGGACTTAATGTTTGACGATCTGGAAATTGTGTGGGTTCAGTTACACCCGCTCTATGGCAGGCCTGTATTAGCAGGTTGCTGCTACAGACCCCCAAGTAGTAATATGTTGTATGTAGAACGAATCTGTGAAATGCTGGAAAGAGTAACTGAGGAAAACAAAGACATGTTCTTATTAGGAGATTTTAATATCAATTGGTGAGCTCCTTCTTGTCCTTTAGGGAAAAAGATAAGTTCATCAGCGTCGGCTTGTTGCCTGTCTCAGATGATCACCATTCCCACCCGGGTCACGGTCAATGCAGGAGGTCATAGGTCATCATCATGTATCGATCATATATATACAAATGTTCCTGAGCATTGCTCTAATATTGTTTCTATTCCAGTTGGTTATAGTGACCATAATCTTGTAGGTTTGACTAAGAAAATGAAACCACTGAAAACTGCACAAAAGATTATTTTTCATAGATCATACAAAAATTTCAATGCAGATAAGTATATTAATGACGTAAAAGAAACAAACATGCCCCTTTAAAAAGATTTACTGTTAAAAAGAACTACGCACCTTGGTTAGATAATGAACTTAAGGCTGCAATGTCAGAAAGGGATATAGCAAAAGCAAAAGCACATAAGTCTGTCAGTCCACAAGAGTGGGCAAGATATCGCGAGATATGAAATCAAGTAACTAAATTGAATAGGCGCAAGAAGAAAGAATATTATCAACTTAAGCTCAAGGAGGCCAATAAGGACAGCAAAAAGGTGTGGAAAGTTTTAAATAATATAATGGGTAGAGATCTTGCTCCGGTGATGTCTCACATCTACACGGGTGGTACGTTTATAAGTAAAGCTAAGGACATAGCCAATTATTTTGTGAATTATTACAGCAATAAAATAATAAATTTAAAATCTAATATGAGCAGAGGTGATTCCACCTTATCACGTCGTCTTATACAGGATGTTATCATGAATAATAAGCAATGCCAATTTAAATTTGAGGCAGTGAATGTGGAGATGGTAGAGTGCTTATTGATATCACTTCCTGACGATACATCCTCCGGCTCTGATAACATAGACAGTAAACTGCTCAAAGTTGCAGCCAAGTTTGTGTCCCTTCCTATATGTCACATATTTAATAGATCTTTGGCATGCAGCTTATTTCCATTGCAGTGGAAAGAATCGAAAATAATTCCCATTCCTAAAAACAAGAATGACGTTTTTAATGGTGTCAATAGCAGACCTATTAGTCTACTCCCTGTTCTAAGTAAAATTATGGAGAGGATTGCCTATGAACAAATTCAACATTACCTAACAGAAAATCAGTTACTCACTCAGTTTCAACATGCTTACAAACCCGGTTATTCCACCAGCTCAGCTCTCATTCACATGACAGATAACTGGTATAAATATCTAGATAATGGGGATTTGGTCGGGGTGGTATTTTTGGATTTTAGTGCTGCATTTGATTTGATAAATCATGATCTTTTGATAGATAAACTAAAATGTTATGGATTTTCACCAGCTGCTTTGTGCTGGATGGAAAGTGATTTGTCTGGAAGAAGGCAAAAGGTTTATTATAATGGTTATTTTTCGGAGGGCTGTGAAATGAACTGTGGTCTACCCCAAGGCAGCTGCCTCGGTTCACTTCTCTATTCAGTCTTCACGAATGATTTGCCGTACGTCCTGGATAAATCTCATCTTGTAATGTATGCTGATGATTCCACCATGTTTTATTCAGCCAGTAGCTACCCTGAATTGACAAGCGTATTACAACAAGATTTGCTGAACGTGTTTGATTGGATAAGTAAAAACAACATGATTTTAAACGTGTCTAAATCCAAATCCATGTTAATAGGAAGTAGAGTACGCTTAGTCAACAGCCCACAACTAAATCTTTCCATAGCTGGATCGGTATTAGAACAGGTCACCCAGATTAAATTACTTGGTGTTACCATAAACCACCACCTTTCATGGTCTCAGCACATCAACTCTGTTATTAAGAAAATGGGACAGGGCATAGCTATAGCTAGGAAATGCTCTTGTTATATTACTTCTTCAATTATGAAAGGTGTCATTAATGCACTAGTATTATCTCATCTAGAGTACTGCTCAATCATTTGGTCAGCAGCTAATAAGACAGACCTGAACAGACTTCAGTTAGTCCAAAATAGGGCGGCCAGATTAGTGTTCAGGTGTTCATATTATACAAGTATTGATAAAATGCACGATAAACTTTCTTGGCTTTCTGTACAAGCTAAATTATACTATAGCTTACTTGTATTTTTAAAGAAAGCAATACTGGTAAACACACCACACTTTTTTTATGCTCAGTTGTAGTATCCAGATGAAATACATAATCATGCTACACGATTCTCAACCACAATTTAGTAACTCCTGGAGTTAAAAGTAACTTTTTGAAAAACTCTGTTATATTTAGAGCATCTTTTTAGTGGAATAAGTTGCCTTATGCAATTAGAGAATTGGCTTCTATTCATAATTTTAAAAATCACCTAAAAGCCTATTTAGGCAGTTTTTAATTTATTTGTAAAAATTGTAAGAGGGTAATGTCACTTGTAATGGAAATTGTGTATTTTGTTTGAGTGTTTTTTTCTTTTATAATTTTTAATATTTACATGTTTACATTTTCAGAATTGTAAAACCTTATTGTGGATGTAAGAGCCAAATTATGTGGACATTTTGCATCCAACTCATTGTGTAACATTTTATTTTGGTATTTGATGGTTTGGGCCCCAGGAAGACTAGCAACCACTGTTCTGGAAGCTAATGGGGTTCCTTATAAATAAACAAATAAACACTGTGTCACTGAAAAATTAAAGTAATTAAACAAGCAGCAGACTTTGATTTGCTCACAAACAATGGTGCTGATGTATAATGTAGTGATGGGATTTCTGTCTCTTTTAAGTGAGCCGAGCCGAAAGAGCCGGTTCTTTTTAGAGAACCGGCTCTTTCGGATCGCAACCGGCTCTTCAGGTTGTTTTGTTTAATTAATTTATTATTAACAACAATATAAAATTATGCAAAAAAAAAACATGGTTTTATTGATATATGTTTATATATAAATATATACGGTGGCCCCTAGAGACAAAACACGTACAAACTCCAAAACACATTTCTAGCATGAACTTCCAAAACAGAGCTACCTAGATCACTTAAATTACACAATTGAAAGCATATGTGTATTGTTTGTGTATTTATACACAAGCACTCATATATATTCAAATAATTTAAAAAAAAAAATGTTCATTTAGCTGTTACTACCAAACACCAAATCCGGTCGTTGGTACTTCCTGGGTTGTGTAGCCACCAGGTAACAAAAGCTCAACACTGCCCCTAGCATCCTGGAGCACTACTGTTCTGTTTTAGAGTTTGTACGTGCTGCTTTGTCTCTAGGGGCCACTGTAAATATACTTTTATTTATTCACTTCACATAAAATGTAATAAATAAATCATATAATATAAAAACCAACTATTTACATTTCAACTTTTAACTATTTAAATTTTCAGCTTTTTCCAACACAAAACACTGCAAACCACAACACAATTAAATATAAATTAAAATATGAAAACAAAAAGAAGATGCATATTCTTTGTCATATAGGCCTGCATGAATAAACTTTCTGAATCCTTTATCTGAAAATAGTTGTGAATGATTACTATATCTCCAAAAGTTGAATCTGTTCATCTGGACGTAGCGTTTTGTGGGAGAAACGTTTCGTCACTCATCCAAGTGACTTCTTCAGTCTCAGCTGACTGCAGGTTTCCCCAAACCTTATAAACAGTACATTTGCATAATGACTGAAACCAGCCCACTGAAGGAACAATGGGCTGGGAGGTCAGTTCCTTTATCATAATTATGCAAATTCTCATGACCATTGATCAACAATCACTGACCAAAACCCACTGATCAAAGAACACTGATCAATGGCCATGAGTACCATTCACAGAGAGTTGGGGAATGGCTGCAATCACAGCATTGTAAGATGGCGAAAGATGTACCCTTAGGCCCCCTCCTGGATTCAGAGATGGTCTTTCCCTTTTCACGTAAATGGCCTCCTTGACTCCGCACTCAAACCAGTGTTCTTCCCTGTCCAGAATGTGTACATTCTAATCATTTATTTAAGCTCAGTTTTTAAATGATTACCTTTCGAATGTGACGTTAGTGTCCCTGGCTCTCTTTCTCTCTCTCTCCCTCTCGCTCTGTTCCTGTGCTACTGCAAGTGTAACTACCGCCCCTCTTCCCAGCGTAAAGCACAAGGCTCATGCAGAGTGAAGGGGAAAGCAAGTGTGAGAGAGAGGGCGAGAGAAAGAAAAAAAGCTAAAATAACCTGACCTCCCAATCCGGTCTTTAAGTGATGACTTGACGAATCCTACTTCCAGGCCTAAAGTAGTCTGCGTTTAATATGGCTTTTGTGTTGTTAACATGTTTAATGTTTTGTATTTTCTTCTATTTAATCTCAAAAAGCTCCTAAAAAAAGTCAGTGATCACTGTTGACCTCCCTCGGCTTTTATTACCGCTAATCATTTTAAGCTCAGTTTTTAAAACCTTAGGATGTAACTACAGCCCAGCCCATGCAGCATTATCTCAGTTGTTCTCCTGGCTGAAGTTTGGTCCGTTTACAGCATCCTGCCATTGCATTTGTTCCTGACCACTGAGAATCCTCACGTTAACTTTTATCGAGTGGAAAAAACTTAGCGTGTTTATATTATGCTCACATAGCTGCGTCGCTAGCGGTCACATAGCACATCATTATATACCAGCTAGCCAAACTTCAGTAACCCTAAAAACGTCACTGCTGTTTAGTTTTCTGTCTTAATTTATGTTGGAAGTGATAACAGAGCTGTACGTTTTAATTTGTTTCCAAAACCCCGCAGTCAGGACATGCTATATTGTATTTAGATGGAAGCTAGCGAGCTAACGTCCTGCTAACTTCTAACGCCGTTAAATGTCATAAATTCCGTTTTCATGGATGCCTGGATGTTAAACTCAATTGTTACACCTGGTAGAGCAGAACGCTGATCATTTTACTAAAGATGAACTACTTTAGACAGTTTTTCAACTCTCAGTAATGCCACAGTGATCGTTTGATTTATGGACCTGCAGCGGAGTTTAAGCCCAGACACGGCTAGTGATGTCAGACTTAAAGACCGGATAAGGAGCCGGCTCGCGTCGTTCACTTCAAAGAGTCGGCTCTAAGAGCCATTTCGTTCGCGACCAACACATCACTAGTGTAACGGCCCCCTGACATGTCATTGTAGAGAAGTTCAGACCTCCATGATTGAGTGTAAATATTCTCATAATAATCTGTAAATATTCAAAAGCTGTCCAGCTGTGGACTTGTAATATAAATGTTTTATGGCTTTCATCTGTTCATCTTAAAGTTTCATAAATAAAATGCTTTTTTAAAGGATTATTAAGTCATAATTTCATATTTTTTTACATAATAACATGACCTGGTTTGCCTTCATGATTTTCTGTCAGAAATGAAATTAGAGGAGAAACAGATCCGAATGGGAACAAGGTTTCTGTTGATGAGTGGACACATGGGACAGAAATTGTTTCCCTCCGACATAATGACACCAATCATTAAGCCAATCCTCAAGAACTCTAGACTTTTATTTTCAGTCATTTGAAATTTATTTCTGAGAATATTTTTTTAAAAATACATTTGAGTTCTTTTGTGTAGATGAGGTTTACTGGTTACAGTCTTCATCATCTCACTGATAACATCCCCACTGTCCTGGTTTAATCAAGTCAAAATCAATGTCAGTATTTTAAATTCATCCTATTTCATATACAAGAGTAACATAGAGGGATTTATTGACCTTTGAACAGATCCTCCTCTTTTCTCTGAGATAAACCACAGATAATAAACTCTCTCCTTACTACGTAAACACTAGCACAGTATGAGGGAAATTTAGATTCTGATACAGGAATGAAAGTGCTTGGAGCAGAGTGTCAACCATCTTGGGTTGTTGGAACACTTGAGATCTGTATATCTTATCTGTATATCCAAGGGATCCTTAATTTTTGTAACATCAGACACACAACTGCTTTGATTCTGCTTCCAATCTGTCCGAGAGTCAACAAGATATTCAGCATTTTCCTGTCGGTAAGGATGAACTTCGTGGGGCGATTACGTCACTGACATAACTAAGTCAATCAGAAGAGAGTACTACATCCTACCCTCCTACTCCCGATGAAATAACCTCTAAGCTAAGTGGCACAACAGTGTTCTCCTCCCTTGATGCTGCAAGTGAATTCCTCTGATTCCTGACAGCTGTGAACTCACAACATTCATAGCATTGTTTGGCAGGTACTGCTTTAACAGGCTACCTTTCAGCATAACAAGTACGCCAGAGATTTCCCAGCAGGATATGCTGGAGAATCTAGAGGAGTGTGGCAGGAATAAGGACCCAAACACCTGGTATTGCACCTTGAAAGGTGTTTACTTGCATAGAATCCCACAACAAGTTTTCTCTGCGTAGCTTTCCAGCTGCATCCATCCACTCTGCACCCCGCTCACTCTCCCATCAGGTCCAAGCATCCTACTCAAATAGGGAAGACATGGTTAGATGAGGGCCTCTGACACCACACCCTGAACCCACTGCTCCACCGCTCCCCTGCAGCTGAGCCACAAACCACACCCTGTTACAAGGGGCTTGAGGTAGTAGAGGGATATGACATCCTGGTTTATGAGGCCACCATAGAACAACATGAGGCCTGACTTGAGAAGGTGCTGCATTGGATTCATATAGCAGCCCTAAAGCTCTGTAAACCACCTGTAAATGTCCAGCCACTCAAACAAGTCCTGGACATGGTCAGCGTCCTGGACATACTGGACATTTTTTTTTTACAGAGAGAGTGAGAGAGAGAGAGAGAGAGAGAGAGAGAGAGAGAGAGAGAGATGAGCGAAAGGGGCAGTACCAACTTCATGTTTGTACATCATGTTGGCACTTTTACGACTACACTACTACTGTTCTGTACTGAGTATAATTAAAGGTTATTTCCTGTTAATATGTCTCACAAAATGTCTAAATATTGTGACCACACTGTTTCACACAGTGTTAAAGGAACTATTTTATCGTGATTGCTCCAACTTCTTCACAGACATTTAACTTTTCAAAATGAATAAAGGTTTTGATTGAGTTGCATGTTAACTATAGTTCTAGAAAACCCAAAAAGTTGATTCTGTTCAAGTGGATGTAGCATTTTCAGTGGGAGAAACGTTTCGTCACTCATCAAAGTGACTTCTTCAGATCTTCTTCGAGATGAATGGTCTTTGATCAGTGGTCAAGGAATTGACCTCCCAGCCCATTGTTCATTCAGTGGGCTGGTTTCAGTTATTGTGCAAATGTACTGTTTATGAGGTTGGGGAAACCTGCAGTCAGCTGAGACTGAAGAAGTCACTTGGATGAGTGACGAAACGTTTCTCCCACAAAACGCTACGTCCAGATGAACAGAATCAACATTTGGGGATTTGCTTATCTGGATGATTGAGCATGCATCAAGACAGTTTTTGGAAAATGGTTATTCATGTTTGAAAATTTCAAATATGTTGTGAGAAATGTGCCAAACTGAAAAAAAAAAAGCTGTAACAATCACGGAATTGGTCAGCAGGGGGCGCTGTGACACTGTTTATGCCTCTATAACAGCGACTAACTATTAATGAGCACGAAGTGCTTCCTTCAAACACAGTTCAGACCCTAATGTTAACAATAGATGTAAGACAGTGTTGCTTTGTTTTTTCGTAACTGTAACATTCACATTAATTTTAAATTAAACTGTAGAAAAATTATAAAATGATTCGGAGCTGATAAATAAGAACTTATAGACTGTACCAAAGAAAAAGCAAATTAAGAATAAAACATAATCAGATGTCAAATATCAACAGTGGTTTCAATTATCTTTTCAGTCAAGGAGTTTTCAGCCTGCTCAGCTCTCCAGCATTTCTAACACATCAGCATTAAACCTGCAGGAAAGAACTGCTGTTTGTGTTTAAGTACATGTTTTGACTCCTTGTGTTTGGTTTTATGTCTTTGTCTTTCTCATTACTTTTCATTAAGTTTGTTTTTTATTATAACAACAAGCTCAAAGAGTATCTAGAAATACTTGCGCACAAATAAAATACAAGATAAGACTACAACGATATGATGTGTGCCAAAAAGCAATGAAATGACGAAAGTATGAGTACACAGGGATTTGGGCCCTGTGGGGAAAAAAATGATTTGGGCCCCACCACTTTAATACTGAAAACCATGACAGCCCTAAAGAAAATAACACATACATGGATCAGTATTCTGCTTAGATAATTTTTTTTTGATTTTGTGCATGATTAATGAGACATGTGCAAGCATTTTGTGTTACATTTTACTATTTTTAGTGACACTACTATTAGATGTAATACTAGGCAAGGCAATTTTATTTGTATAGCACACTTTCAGCACAAGGCAATTCAAGGTGCTTTACATGATTAAAAGAGAACACAAAACATAAAACACTATAAGAGTAAAATACAATAAACATTTACAAGAAAGCATTTACAATAAAACAATAATCAGGACAATAATTTATATGAAGATATTAAAACAAACAAGTAGAGAGCCATAATAGGATCAGTTACTCGTAAGCAAGTCTAAATAAGTAAGTTTTAATTTTAGACTTAAAAGAGTTCAACGTTTCTGCAGCTTTGTATTCTCCTGGTATTGTATTCCAGATATGAGGAGCGTAGGAGCTAAAAGCTGCTTCTCCTTGTTTAGTTCTGGTTCTAGGGACGGTCAGTAAACAAGAGCTGGAGGACCTAAGTGATCTTGAGGGTTTGTACCATGATAGCAGATCCCTAATGTACTCTGGTGCTAACCCATTCAAGGATTTATAAACTAATAAAAGCACTTTAAAGTCTATTCTCTGAGCTACAGGTAGCCAGTGTAATGACTTTAGAACTGGGGTAATGTGCTCTATTTTCTTAGTTCTAGTAAGAACACGAGCAGCAGCGTTCTGGATCAGCTGCAGTTGTCTGATTGATTTTTTTGGTAAACCTGTCATGATACTATTACAGTAATCAAGGCGGCTAGAGATAAATGCATGGATTAGTTTCTCTAGGTCTCCTTGTGTCATCAGTCCTTTAATCCTGGAAATGTTCCTCAGGTGGTAGAATGCTGACTTTGTTATAGCTTTAATGTGGCCCTGGAGGTTCAGGTCTGAGTCCATTATTACACCTAAATTTCTAGCCTGGTCGGTAGTTTCTAGTTGGACCAGTTTGAGCTGATTACTGATATTTAATCGATCTTTTTTAGGTCCAAAGATAAGTACTTCAGTTTTGTTATTGTTTAGTTGAAGGAAATTATGAGACATCCAGTTGTTAATTTGCTCAATGCATTTATTAAGGGTTTGGATAGGTTCAACATCACCTGGTGACATAGAAATGTAAAGTTGAGTATCGTCTGCATAATTGTGGTAGTTAATATTATAGGTGGTTATAATCTGGCTTAACGGGAGCATGTAAATGCTAAATAAGAGGGGCCCTAGGATGGAACCTTGGGGGACCCCGCATGTGATTTCTATATTTTGTGATGAAAATTGGCTAATTGACACATAGAAGTTCCTGTTCTTAAGGTAGGACTTAAACCAGTTGAGTGCTGTACCAGAGAGTCCGGCCCAGCTCTCTAGACGTTCCAGTAATATATCATGATCAACGGTGTCGAACGCCGCACTACCATTACAAAGTAGTAAATTACAACTACTACTGATAATGATAATGTGTATTATTCGAGAATAAATAGTGTAGGGAAAAATACATTTCCTCCTGCAATTAAACACATTTTTCACCAGCTTCTTCAGATATCAGTGGGCTGGTTGAGTGTCAGGACTGTAGGTGTGGGGGGGATGGGAGTGGGACAGCCTGAGCCAGAGGTTTGATCTGTTTGGTCTGGCGGCAGGTTGTTGGCTAAAATAAACAGACTATGTTCAGTTAGAAATTAAGTAAGCTAACTAACACTAGCAGTTTCTTTCATTTCGTTTCATCAGCCACTGTCATACCGCTCCAGTTCATCAGCTGGGAACGTACACCTGGACCAAACCAAATCAAGAAATGAGGGGGGGATCGGTGGCTGACTGGAATTTATTCTTTGTTGTACCAAATAAAACTAATGGCAGGAAACAAACACGTTTAAAAATACTTTGTGAAGAAAACAATATCCTATGTGGTTTTTTTTTTTTTTTTTTTTTTTTTAAAAAAGGACTAACTGACTGTTTTCATCATTTTCCCCTTACGGCGCCCCTCACCTCACATATCGGTTTAAAATACCAATCACTCCACTGAGAAACTTAACGAGGTTTTATCCACTGGAGGAAGCCCCACATTACAACGGTTCAGTGAAACTCGGTGAAATCATATTTGATATGTATTCCTCATCAATTGCAAAAAACCAAATTTTAAAATTCGTTTTGTGCCTTTAAAGACAGACTCATGGGGAAATTTGTACTAAACAGCTAAACAGTGAAGTTTAAATAAATAATAAATTATACAATGTCTACCCAGCATATCGCGAACTACACCTGTCATAACATAAAAAAATAATAAAGACCAGATCAAACTAAACAAATTAACAGATCCCTTCGTCATAAACTGGTTCATATAAAGATATTTTACTTTCACTATCGTTGATAACCCTAAAGGGTGCGTTTAACCCAGATTTAAGTGACATTTACTCTCAGAGTAAATTCTTTTCTGATGGATCGCAGTGGTGACGCACTTCCTGGTTCTCCTCCTTTTCTCCCATTTTAGCTTTAGCTTTTTCTGGACAACTGAACGCAGAAAGACTGTTAAAAGTTTGGATGTTTGTGGTCACAATGAAAGCCATCATCTTCCTTCTTTTCCTGAGAATACGGGGAGCAGTGGCAGGTCAGTTTGATTTGAATGTATTTCTATGTGTCTGGTTTATGTCATTTGTAATACAAATCGAAAGATAAAGTTCCTGTACGCTAAACATTTAGTTGTAATACAGTGGGATGAAAAGGTTTGGGCAGCTTTGTTAATAGTCATTATTTTCCTGTATAAATCGTTGCTTGTTACAATAAAAAAATGTCAGTTGAATAGATCACATAGGAGACACACACAGTGATAACAAAATCAGGCATGTGCATAAATTTGGGCACCACAAAAAAAAAAGAAAAGAAAAGAAATGAAATCATTATTTAGTAGATCCGCCTTTTGCAGAAATTACAGCCTCTAAACGCTTCCTGTAGGTTCCAATGAGAGTCTGGATTGTGGTGGAAGGTATTTCGGACCATTCCTCTTTACAAAACATCTCTAGTTCAGTCAGGTTTGATAGCTTCCGAGCATGGACAGCTCTCTTTAACTTACACCACAGATTTTCAATAATATTCGTGTCTGAGAACTGAGATGGCCGTTCCAGAATGTTGGACTTGTTCCTCTGCATGAACGCCTTAGTGGATTTTGAGCAGTGTCGTTGTCTTGTTGAAAGATCCAGCCCCGGCGCAGCTTCAGCTTTGTCACTGATTCCTGGACATTGGTCTCCAGAATCTGCTGATACTGAGTGGAATCCATGTGTCTTTGGTGCTGGTCTGTGGGTTGACTCTGACTGCTTTCACCATTTGTCGCTTCTGTCTATCTGAGATTTTTCTTGGTTGGCCACTTTGAGCCTTAACTTGAACTGAGCCTGTGGTCTTCCATTTTCTCAATATGTTCCTAACTGTGGAAACAGACAGCTTAAATCTCTGAGACAGCTTCCTGTATCCTTCCCCTAAACCATGATGGTGGACAGTGTTTGTCTTCAGGTCATTTGAGAGTTGTTTTCAGACCCCCATGTTGCTACTCTTCAGAGAAAATTAAAACAGGAGGGAAACTTACAATTGACCCCCTTAAATACTTGAATTTCACATTACTGGATTCACCTGTGTATGTAGGTCAGGGGTCACTGAGCTTACCAAGCCAATTTAAGTTCCAATAATTAGTTCTAAAGGTTTTGGAATCAATAAAATGACAACAGTGCCCAAATTTATGCACCTGCCTGATTTTGTTTAAACAATTATTGCAAACTTTCTGTAAATCCAATAAACTTCATTTCACTTTTCAAATATCACTGAGTGTGTCTCCTACATGATATATTTAACTGACATTTTTTATTGTAACAACCAACGATTTATACAGGAAAAAATAATGACTATTAACAAGGTTGCCCAAACTTTTGCATCCCACTGTAGATCCTAGTGGATAATATAAATGTTAAAAAACATTGATTATTTTATACATGTAACTAAATCTTCTGTTTATCTCGGCAATCCCTAATAAAAAACATTGAAGTTTATATGAATAATTAAGTTTGGTTAGTAAATAAAAATAAATAAATATATAAGACAAAGATTAAAACAAGGCGATTTCTGTCCGAAACTATTTGATGATTTCCGTCTTTAAATCGTTCATTTTAAACGTTGTGACTCTGCTGTCTCTCCAAACAGTCCAACAAATAAAACAACAGTGAGGAGGCCTGATGCTAATCTGGTGACAATAATCAAAACTGTTATTTTAAAATTTAAATACCATTTTAATATTCACGAGGAATTAAAACGTTTTCACACAACAGCCGATCGCTAAAGTGCTTTTAAAACAAAGTATCTGTAAAAATCTGTTTAGATGTGTTTATTTATTTGTTCAATATACACTGTATAATAAAAGCCACATCTCACTTTAGTTTGATGGAAATACCAGAAACTCTGTGAATTTAAAGACACTCAATCTCCACCAGGGAGCGCTAATGAGAAGAGTTTGACACTTTATATGTGCCTTGGTCAGTGACACAAATATTAAATCTGTTGACTTTTGATAACTGAAACACTCACCTGCAAACCTGAATACAAAATAAAAGATAAAATCCAAAATGTTTATAAGATAATATTCCCCCAATAACAGTTACTTAATATTAGCTTTCGTTTTATTGATAATATTATTGATCAAAGATATTGGAAGAAAAGCTTTCTGTAACAATTTTAAGCTTCAACAAAGTCTAAGAAAAATGATATGAACAAAGAAGAAGCATCCACCCATCCATTCTCTACCGCTTATCCTTTTCAGGGTTGCCTTACGTTAAAAGAATGAAATCAGTTCACATAATTTGTAATATAAAATGGTAATACAAAAGACAACCACTCACTTTAGAAGTCATGCTGCTTGATTCAGAAGAAATAAGAAACGTAATCGACTTTGTGTTTCATACAGCGGCTAACAAAAGAAAAACAGATTAAAAACAATGTTTACTTTCTTTAATACTGATAATAAAATAAAAATATTTCAAATTAAAGTTATAATGAGTTTGAACCATTAATCATGAAAACTGAATGAAACTAAAGAATAAACACCAGTTTTAAAACTTTAAAGCTTTCTGTGAAAATCAGATTCAAACTAGAATCTGTTACAAAATCAGAAAAAAGATCAGAAAAATTACATTAAACACTGAATCTCTATTCATAAATCTATTTTGTATCTATTGAAGGGACAGCAGGATTATTACAGGATGTCTTTAACGTGCTGTAGTTTTTCTTATTGTGTTAATCTTTAAAAAAAAAATAATGTGATTTATAAGTCTTTATAAGTGTTTCTGACATTAACTGTTTCTTACAGTGAAGCACTCTCTGAAGTATTTCGACACGGCGTCCTCTCAAGTCCCAAACTTCCCAGAGTTTGTGGTTGTTGGGATGGTTGATGATGTTCAAATAGTTCATTATGACAGCAACACAGAGAAAACTGTGCCCAAACAGGACTGGTTTGCCAAGAACACAGATCAGCAGTACTGGAAGAGAGAAACTGAGATCTTCAGGGGTTCCCAGCAGACGTCTATAGCCAACATTGAAACTGTAAAGAAGCGCTTCAACCAAACTGGAGGTTTGTTCATGTTTCTTTTTCTTTTTTTTACTGACACTTGCTGTTAATGTTTTCGGTGTGTTTTGTTTTCTGTAGTAAACAGGTTTGCATACAAATGAAAAAAATTCACTCAGATTACAGATTTCAATTATTACCACTATAATTCGTAATAAATGTAGAACTACGGTCTGTGAAACTTTAATTTAATTCAAACAGCTTTAAGGATCATGTTTGTATGAACTGATTTAATTTGTCGGTTAACTGATTAGTTGATCAAAATAATCAAATAATAAAGATCAATTCATGATATTCGCAGTATTCTGTTTATATTTAGGATTTTTTGTCTCTTCGATTTCTCAATTAACTGATTAAACAGTTAATTTTCCTGTTTTTAATAAGCTCACTGCTAGTGCTGGACTCCTGGGAGCGCTACCCAACCAGCTGACCTGGTGATGTAATGAGTGATGTTGACGACATCACTGACAGCGAGCTGGAAAATGACTGTAAACAAGAATCACTTTTGATCAAACGTTTTTCTCAGAATAAATCACAACGCTGTTTTTCAAGTTTATAAATTTCCTCACTTTAACCAACAAAACTCACAGCGACTAAATCCTCAAGTAGAAGACCTTCAATCAACTTTCCCTCGTACAAAATGAACGAGACATACTGAATTACAAATACTGGCGCTTATCTCCAAAATCATCCTCAGTACAGAGAAACCAAATAACATGATCACAGCTGGCCTTAATGGATCATACATGTAACTCTGCATGTTAGATATAAAGAAAATACCTGTGATGATGCACTGAAGTGTTTCTCGTGGATTTGAGAGCAGCGGTGTCGTAAAAGCAGGAAAGACTCCTCGTGTTGGTCTCACCTGTAGACCCTCTGCTCTCGCCACAGCATCAGCAGCGCTCAGGTTCCTCCTCAAAGACGCTCATAGATCTATGTACTACACATCCAATATTATCATTAATATGAATGTTCTAATATTTTTAGAGGACATATCTGATCTGGTCACAGCGCTGAAAAACACAGCAGCGTCCTAGGATGGAGTCAAATTCAAGGCCTGAGTTACTGTTTGTTAGAGATAGAGATTATATTGTTTGTGAAATAAATATAACAAATGTATAATAACCAATGACAATAAAACTTATTTAAATCAGAAATTTTGTAAGTTTTTATTTCTTTAGGCCAGCCATCAAGTGTCAAACTTTAAGCAGTGTAAACATGAACAGCCACAGATCAAAATGATTTCTTCTGTTTTCTTGTTTTGTCTAACCAACAGTTCAAAACCCCAAAAAGAAATCGCATGTTGTTGAGATTACTGCACTGTTCAGTGGTTTTATACCAACTACAAGTTTGGTCTGTTTCTAAAAGCTCTTTTCTTTTTCTTTTTTTTTTATTTCAAAGCACAAAAAATTAACTAATTAGTCAACGTGTTACAAAATCAGTAATGACATGTATCATTAGCTGCAATCTTAAATAAGTAAAATTTCAGATTAGATTAGGCCAGTGGTTCTCAAAGTGTGTGACGGGCCCCACTTGTAAGGCCCAGAGTTCTGACAGGTGGCAAGTTACCTGGTAGAAAAGTCACGCGGAACTAATGTTTAATGTTTTGGCGTAACAAATAAATTTGTGGCAGTTACGTTAATAATATGCACATCCGTTGCTTCCACTGAAAAGCTGCAGTCTTGTGTGTAAGTTGACATCTTCAAAGAAGTGTAAAGAAGTGTACTGAGAAGTGCGAACATGTAGTCGGGTCTGAAAAAAATTACTGAAGGATTCATTGTGAATGCGTTTGTAATCTAAATAAAGTCACAGCTGGGCTTTTCTGTCATTGTTTTGTTTAGATAGAGCGAGAAAATATTTCTTCCTGCCATGTGAGGAATGATGTAAAAAGTTTGAGAACCACTGGATTAGGTTAATGTCACATGACCACAGTGTGTTTGTTCCATAATAAACACATAAAGACCTGATATTGAAATAATAAGTCAATATAACCACTGATAAATAAAAAAATAATAATGTGTCTAATCTCTCTGTATATCCTCTAAGACCGCTACAGAATAGATGAAGACTCAGAGTGTCACTACTGGTCCTACTGGTCTCTGGTTTATTGTGACTAGTTGCACTAAAGACTGAACAGTTATCTCTGTCCTGGCTGGAGTCTGCTCATTAATCTTGGAGTGAAACTCTCCTTTAGTTGAAGCTTCTGTAAACTTCAGGACAGTCTGATGTTTAGTTTCACTCAGGAGGGATTTTGTTGGACTGACTGCAGAATTTCAGAGGGTGGAAAGTTAAATCCAGTATCATTCTCTTCTGCTCAGGACTCCATCTTAGTGTGTTTGTCTGTTTCTTTAGCTCACCGGAAATAGCTCCACCTACAGCAGTGAACAACTGTGTGTTGGCCTCTTATTGAGGCTGTTTTTCTTTGATAAAGAGAGTATGTGGAAATGTTTTCCAGTGTTTATCTCCCTAAGATGCTCACACTGTTCAGGTGATGATTATCTGTAAGTGGCTTCCATTGAGCCAAAAACAACAGATGTTAACATCCTCTATTCACAAATAACCGTGGTAACCGTGGTTTTTTTGTTGTAAAGATGTTGTCATTTCTTTTTTTCTGTCAGGTGTTCACATTGTTCAGAGAATGTATGGCTGTGAATGGGATAATGAAACTGGAAAGGTTAAAGGTTATGATCAGCATGGCTATGATGGAGAAGACTTTGTGGCGCTTGACCTGGACACAGAGATATGGATCGCTCCAACACCTCAGGCTGTCACCACCAAAATGAAGTGGGATAAGAACAGGGCTCTGATTGCTCAGAAAAAGAAGTACCTCACCCAGGAGTGTCCTGAGTGGCTGAAGAAGTATGTGAACTATGGGAGGAGCTCTCTGATGAAAACAGGTGAAATCATATAACCTGCTGTTTTGTCTAAAACATCACAAAAGCACTGCAAACCCCCCTCCCTTCAGAAACCATTAATGTGCCTCAGTTGTATTAAACTTGCTCTTTCTCTAATTTCCACTCACACATTGACACATGCCTCCTACCTTTCTCCTGATTTCTCTGTCACTCTTACATATTAATTACAATTATTTTTCTCATATTTTCCTTTTGCCCCAATTTTGTCTTGCCCAGTTCATCCACCGCCTAAACTCTGACCTTTCTAACCAGTCTCTCCCAACCTCCATGTCATTTGCTAATAGGTTTATTAAAAGACTTAACTAAGGCTTTAAAATTAAAGTACATACACAGGAATTACATTAGTATGCACTAAATAGCAGTGATGGGAATACGGGCGTTACAAGTAATGGTGTTACAAACAGCATTACTTTTACAGGAATCAGTAATCTAACTAATTACTATTTCTATCGTTACAATGCTGTTACCGTTACTCAGAAGAAAATGCACTGTGGATGCGTCACTTTTTTTTTTTAAACAAACAGATGGTTGAAGCTGTCTTCAGCTTACCGAGAAATTGGGGGGAATAGTTTTGTCACGTTTACAGTGCAGCAAGTACTCTCTGCTTATGACCCAAAAAAAAAAAAAAAAAAAAAACGAAACAAAAAACAGCCCGTGTTGGTGGAAAAATGCACCATGTCGACCAATCAAATCACCATGATATGGCAACATGACATTTGGTTGTTTAGGAAGAGGGGGAAGTTTTAGGAGTGACAGGGAGAGAGAGAGTTTTGAGATGTGAGAGATTTGTGACATTGTGCATAGATTTTTAAAATTTATATTTGCATTTCAAGTTGTGAAAATGATTCGTTAAAGATGTTTGTGGTTGTAACAGTAAAAAAATGTAACTTTTTTTCCTACTCGGATTTTATGTTTTTGTCTGATTTTTAGGTCAATCGTGTTAATACAGTACAGTGCCAAAATGAAAAGATAACTGTAAATTCAGACACATGAGGTTGTGCTGAAATGAATGACACTAAACAAGCCAATCGTTTTTAAAGGTGAAATGTGGAGGAAAAATCAAAAGATGTCAAAAATGGCCAATTATACCCTGGACCCCAGAGGGTTAAACTTTTTTTTTTAAAGTAACACAATAGTTACTGTGACACTCGACCCACAAATGGACACTTTGGCGTTACCAGTTCAACAGTGCTTTTATTTATAAGTTTGATTTCTGTGGTTTGTGGCTCCACTCCGTCACTTGAGTTGTCTCTCTCAGCTCACTGAAAAACAAAAGGAGAGTCCCTATTCATCAAGCCAGTTCTGTGCACCTGTTCCTCCCCACGTCTGTGCGTGCTGTGAGCTGGCTGGTCCTCCTCTGCAGCAGGACCAAGACCACACCTCCGCCACAGTTACTTTTCCTAGTAGTTAGTTACTTTAGAATATTGTAATTCAGTTAATAACTCTGTTACTTTTTTGAAGAAGTAACTAGTAACTATAACTAATTAGTTTTTCAAAGTAACTTGCCCAACACTGCTAAATAGTGATATAGCATCTATCTTCTCTTCTCTCCTCAGTTCTTCCCTCAGTGTCTCTCCTCCAGAAGTCTCCCTCCTCTCCAGTAACCTGTCACGCTACAGGTTTCTATCCTAACAGAGCTGAATTGGTTTGGAGGAAAGATGGAGTGGAGCTTCATGAGGGTGTGAACAAAGGAGAGATCCTCACCAACAATGATGGGAACTTTCAGATGAGTGTTGATCTGGATCTTTCATCAGTCAGACCTGAAGACTGGCAGAGGTACGACTGTGTGTTTCAGCTCTCTGGTGTGAACGAGGACATTGTTACCAAACTGGACAAAGCAGTGATCAAGACCAACAGGGGTAAAAGTGATGAAGGTAGGAAACACGCATGTAGTTTTCTGTAAAAACCGTGCAGTTCATGCTATTTTATTTGAGTTTGATGAAATTCCTCCCCAGTTGTATACAGGGTTATGAAATTTCTCAAACTGATACTGATTTGTTAAATATTGACATTCAAAGTTTCGAGCGCTTTGATTCAAATTATTGTCCAGTTTGCTGTCTTTTCACAGTTTGTTTAAATTTGCGAGCATCTTTTTTTTTCTCGTATTCTTATCTCATCGGCAAACTGATGTTTGTCTCTTTTAACGTGTTTCATTTGTTCAGGTTATGATTTATTTGTTGTTGTGTCATCTGCGATCGCAATCCTGATCATCATTGCAACGCTTGTTCTTGCTGTAATTAGTTTCATTGTCTACAAAAAGAGAACAGGTGAGAGAAAAAAACAGAAATCTCTTTTACTTGATACTTTATCCAAAACATAATAAGTTCCACAAGGCCCAAAGTCACAGTTCCATTAGAAAAGGAGCTGCATGACAATGTGAGCAAAGATACGATGTATAACATTTTTTAATTATTTATAATTATTTTTTCTTTGTAATTCAGAAAAACATCCCCCATCTCGTAAGTAAAACTTGTTTCTATTCTGTTTTCTCTGCTCGCTTATGCCCTGTGCAGAATAAAACATTTTCTGTATTTTATGTTAAATAACTTTTTCAGGATCATTTTTGAGAATATGTCAGATCAGAGCAGGATGTGGACTAACAATGTGTTTGTGACTTCTATAGCTGCAGAGAACACTGAGGTACAGGAGCAAATGATTCCTAAAGCCTAAATGACAAACTACCCTGCACACAGTGAGTTTTTACTATGTTTACTACATTTACTATTTTACCACGTTTTGTGCTTCAAAAGCACAAAAAGTCATTGCTTGATTGATCTAGGAATGTTAATATATTTTTGTGGTGGGATGTGGTCTGCAGTGCTGCTGCAGGGAAGGTGGACGCACCTGCACAGCATCAGCAATCACACCTTGCCAGCTAAAAGTCTGTGCTGTCTGTTGTTGGTGATGTGTGTGGTTAGCAGCTGTAGAGCTGCAGCTGTTCATGTGTTTGTAACAGCAACAGTGTGAGGAATAAAGCAAAGCTGAAAAACACTGAACTGTCATCGGGTCTGCTGTTGTTTTGTTACAGTGGTGCCGAAAGCCAGGACGGGGGTACGGCTGACTCGGGACGGGGCCAGCGAGGGAAGGAGCTGGCTCGAATGGTGGCCGATCTGGCGGCCACACAGCGGGAGCATGCGGTGGTGTCACAAAGTCAGCAGGGAGAACTTTGCTCTGTCTGTTGTTGGTGATGTGTGCGGCTGGCAGCTGTAGAGCTGCAGTGGTTTTTGTGTTTTTAACAGCAACCTTGTGCAGAATAAAGAGCTGTTGAAAAGCTGTCACAGTCTGGCAGAGGCAGACTGTATGGAGTTACGAAAAGGACCCAAAATACAGACACAAAGACGGTGGAAGAAAACTTGAATATTAAGAAAAAGCAAGCCGTGTAATATGGAAGATTTAACAAAAAAAAAAAAAAAAAGCTACAAAAACCAAAAGCAGATACACACTGGGGAGAAACCAACTAGAACTAAACTGGGAGAAACGAAATGCTAAACACAAAAGACAAAGAACAAAACCTTGATCGTGGTAAAAACCTTAACATGGAAAAAACCCTGGAGACATGGAAACATGGTGAGAAACAACAGATAATGAGGGGATGGGGAACAGGTGGGAACACAGCAGGGAGAAATCAGACCTAACAAAACAGGGGGAAGCAAAACTAGACATACTGCATATAGGACAATCTTTCACAATAAAACAGGAAACAGAATGGAAAGCACATATGACAACACGAACTTGATAACATAAGACGCAGCATGAAACAAAGGGTGAGGGAAACTTAAGCACAGGGGTAGAAAACACAAGGGAAATCTAATAAACAAATGAACTAAGAGCTAACTTAAAGAACTTAAACATAAACATCCAAATAAACTAAAACTTAAAACGCAGGGTCAACAGACCCAGGAATGTGACAAAAGCACTGAACTGTCACTGGGTCGGCCGTGGATTTGTTACAATTTTATTTTTGTCTTTTTAAGCTTATAGACAAATTTTGCAAAGAAACACGGAGCAGTGTCACTTCATTTGCCCCCATAAACTGTGACCTCATTGGTTATTCATGATTCATATCATTAAATGAATTGTTGAGAATTTAGTTTCAGATGCTTATTGATTGTAATTGATGGGAAATAAGTTTGCTCAACAAATCTAACATAATAGTGACATTAAATTACTGCGTTTAGTTTCCAGTTGTAATTAATATAAGGTGTAATTTCTTCTGATAAATCAAAGGGGAGAAGCAGAGCATGTTTAAAAATATTTAACACAATGAAGCATCACAGCAGTCTCAATACAATCAAAGATTAAGATTTTTGTGTTCCTCTTAAACCGAACCACCGCTGTCAACGAGTTGTCTCCTACTGTCGCTGTTCCTGCTCTTGGGACAGGGTCGCCAGGTCATGCTGACCGTCTCCAAATGACCTGTCGCATCCCACGAACAGGCAGCCAGTCCCTCCTTTCCACGCTGGCATTCATGCGTTTCTCTTCATATCTGGGGCCTCTCTCTTCCAGTGCTCAGCCAGCATCCTTTAAATAGCTGATAGGCCGCTTCAGGACACACCCATGCCTCAGCAGGTGATCACTATCACTATGATGCCCAGCCAGTCCACAATGGATTAAAACAATGTCAAATAAAACAGTAAAAAACATTCAATACAAAAAGGATAAAATCATGCAAAAAAAAAAAAACTACACTCACAAACACTAAAATCAGAATAAAACCAATATAAAGGAGAAATACAAATTTCCACTGTGTGACACTAACATTGTTTTAACAGTAACTGCTTTACAACAATATAAGCTAACGTTTACACCATAACTTTAAGTTTGCACCATAAAAATGGTGATAGAACAGTGGCAGTATAATGTCCTCATAAGTAGGGATGGGTACCGGTGTTGTGCCAAAAACTGATTGTCTGCCAAAAACTGATTTCCGGTATTTGCCAAAAACTGATTGCTCGTATTTAAACTGCTATAAGTAACTTGTTGGGCTATAATATGTGAAACATATGTCAAATGCATCCCTCATGGATGACATAAAGTCATCTTGAGCCACAAACAACATTCGTGTAACAAGGTAGAAGCCGCAATCAGTTTTTGGCAGTGACTTTTATACAACCTTTATTTAGGCAGTTAAAAAAATCTCATTAACATTAAAAATGTCTTTTGTAAGAGTAAGTTGGCCAAGAGGACAGCAGAAATGGCAGCAAATATTACAATAGTTCTGTAAGAATATTTTAAGTGGGGATAAAGGACCGGATTGGTTATACTGTAAGTACAATAACACAGAGTTGTAAAGATACTTGAAAAACAGAAAATTTTTTAATTCTATATATAACGGAGGGGGACTGACAGTGTTTGTGAATGACAGATGGTGTAACCCTGGGCACATCACTGTAAAAGAACAACTCTGCAGCAGAGACATTGAGCTGTTAGCCGTTAGCATGCGTCCATACTACCTGCCCCGGGAATTCTCGCATGTTATCGCGATAACAGCGTATGTCCCCCCCTCGGCCAACGCGGATGCAGCCTGTGACTCTCTCCACTCTGTGGTCAGCAGACTGCAAACACAATCTCCGAGAGCCCTTCTCATAATATCAGGGGACTTCAATCATGCCTCACTGGACTCCACACTGTCCACCTTCACCCAGTATGTGACCTGCCCAACCAGAGACAATAAAACACTGGACTTACTGTATGCCAATGCTGAAGAGGCATACAGTTCATCACCTCTCCCTCCCCTAGGCAGATCTGATCACAACCTGGTGCACCTTGTCCCTGTGTATGAGCCCTTAGTGCGCAGGGAGCCACCAGCCACCCGCACAGTGCAGAGATGGTCGGAGGAGAGCGAGGAGGCTCTTAAGGATTGTTTTGAGTCGACTGTGTGGGAGGTGATCTGTGACGACCACGGAGAGGACATCGACAGCCTTACTACATGCATTACTGACTATATTAATTTCTGTGTGGATAACACCGTACCTACCAGGACTGTACGGTGTTTCTCCAACAACAAACCCTGGATTACTTCAGAAATTAAAGCTGTCCTCAAGCAGAAGAGGAGGGCCTTCAAATCCAGAGACAAAGAGGAGTTGAAAAGGGTGCAGAGAGAGCTTAGGGGACTGATAAGGAATGGGAAGGACAGCTACAGGCAGAAGATGGAGAACCAGCTTCAGCAAAACAATGTTGGTGAAGTCTGGAGAGGCCTCAGAACCATCTCAGGCCACAAACATCAGAACTCTCTGCCTGGGAGGGATGTGAGGTGGGCAAATGAACTGAATCATTTCTTCAACAGATTTGATTCAGCCATGAGGCAGTCTCCAACATCGGCTGCAGACTCACCCACCCCCACTGCTGCTGTTCCACCTCTGACACCTCAGACACTTCACACCTCCTCTATTCACCCTGCTCACTCCTCCCCACCCCCAACAACAGCATCCAATACACACTCAACACAAGGCTCCAGCCTGTCTCTCTCAACCACCCAGGTTCGGAGGGAACTGAGGAGGATTAAAGCCAAGAAGGCAGCGGGTCCAGATGGCATCAGCTCGAGGGTCGTCAGGTCCTGCGCGGACCAACTGTGTGGTGTGATGGAGCACCTCTTCAACCTGAGCCTGAGGCTGGGAAGAGTCCCACAGCTCTGGAAAACTTCCTGTGTTGTTCCAGTGCCAAAGACTTCACGCCCCAAGGACCTCAACAGCTACAGGCCGGTGGCTCTGACGTCCCACCTGATGAAGACCCTGGAGCGGCTGGTCCTGGCTCAGCTTCGGCGCCTTGTGAGCTCATCACTGGACCCACTTCAGTTTGCCTACCAGCCTGGCATTGGAGCGGATGATGCCATCATTCACCTCCTACATCGTTCCCTTGCTCACCTGGAGACCGCTGGGAGCACTGTGAGAATCATGTTCTTTGATTTCTCCAGTGCCTTCAACACCATTCTTCCCTCGGTTCTGAAGGACAAGCTGGAGAACTCTGGAGTGGACCATCACCTCACTACCTGGATTTTGGACTACCTCACCGACCGACCACAGTATGTGAGGACTCAGGGCTGTGTGTCGGACAGGGTCGTCTGCAGTACGGGGGCCCCACAGGGAACGGTTCTGGCTCCGTTCCTCTTCACCATCTACACTGCAGACTTCTCCCACAACTCCACCCAGTGCTTCCTGCAGAAGTTCTCTGATGACTCTGCAATAGTCGGCCTCATCACTGATGGGGACGACAAGGAGTACAGAGGACTGACTCAAGACTTTGTGGACTGGTGCCAGCTGAACTACCTCCAGATCAACGCCAGTAAAACCAAGGAGCTGGTGGTAGACTTCCGCAGGCACAAGCATCCTCCACTGCAACCACTGAACATCCAAGGTATGGACATCGAGGCTGTGGACAGCTACAGGTACCTTGGTGTTCATCTGAACAACAAACTGGACTGGACTCATAACTCAGACGCCCTCTACAGGAAAGGGCAGAGCAGGCTGTACCTGCTTCGGAGACTCAGGTCGTTTGGAGTGGAGGGCCCACTCCTGAAGACCTTCTATGACTCTGTGGTGGCCTCAGCCATCTTTTATGGTGTGGTCTGCTGGGGGGGCAGCATCTCTGCTGGGGACAGGAAGAGACTGAACAGGCTGATCCGAAGGGCCAGCTCTGTTCTAGGATGCCCTCTGGACCCAGTGGAGGTGGTGAGTGACAGGAGAATGGTGGCTAAGCTGTCATCCCTGTTGGACAACATCTCCCACCCCATGCATGAGACTGTGACAGCACTGAGCAGCTCCTTCAGTGGGAGACTGCGGCACCCACGGTGTGGGACGGAGAGATTTCGCAGGTCTTTCCTCCCCACTGCTGTCAGACTCTACAATAAAGACTTTTGCAGCTGATCAAACACACAAACCCACACATGTGCAATAAGACTGCTATACGTGCAATTCTTCTTCTGACGAAGTTGTGTTTTTGTATTTTCCTACTCAGTTGTATATAGTATTTGTATTTCTATTTTATTCTATTGTATATATTATTCTATTCTATTTTATTCTATTGTATATAGTATTTTATTTTATTTTATTGTATTTTATTGCATTCCAGTGTTTTCTAATTTCTGCTACATAACTTTGCACTTTTGCTGTAACAAAACAAATTTCCCACCTGTGGGACTAATAAAGGCCATCTTATCTTATCTTAACCCCTTTGTAAACCCTGTTCACCGAAGTCTATTTACCAACATACGTAAAGATATTACACATAAAAAATAAACAGAAACATTGGAAATCACTTTTTGGCACAACACCGGTTCTGACATAAATGGTAGTAACCAGACCGAAAAGCAGCGCACATTTCGGTGCTTTATTTCCCTGAGATGTCATACACTTTGGATTCTAGCCAATCATTTTACCTTTCCAAGGATGGTAGGCGGGGCCAGGTACGTACGTTCTTTTAGAGCAGAGCTACAGATTAAAAATGCCGAAGGCAAAGCGGTCAAAAGTCTGGCTGTACTTCACAGCAAAAGATGCAAACTCAGCAGCCTGCAACAAGTGCTTTAAGCTGATACTGTGATACTGTCAAAGGAGGTAACACCTCAAATCTGACGACGACAACTTTTTGGGCAAAGTTTGTGTTCTCCATTCTTTAAGCACCGGTTCGAGCACCGTTTAAGTACCGGTTTGGCACCGGTATCGGATAAAACCTAAACCAGCGGTCCCCAACCAGCGGTCCCCAACCCCCGGTCCGTGAGTCGTTTCGTACCGGGCCGCGAGAGTTGAGGCTCGGGTGTGAAATGTATGGTTTTCAGGATTATTATCGGTTTTCAGCGTTATTTTGTTATCGTTTTTATCGTTAACTCGGTTTTCCTGGGTCTTTTCACGTGTGTTATGAATAAATCTTCTTTTTTTCGGTACCAATACTAGTTTTTGTTTAGTTTTTTGTATTTATCTGCGACACCTTAAAGGCCGGTCCGTGAAAATATTGTCGGGCATAAACCGGTCTGTGGCGCAAAAAAGGTTGGGGACCGCTGACCTAAACGATACCCATCCCTACTCATAAGTGGGCCCTACACAAAGAAGAGAGCCTCCCCAACAATGACGAGACCTTTCAGATGAGTGCTGATCTGAAACGTTCGTCACTCACACCACATCACTGTGTTTCAGCTCGGTGGTGTCAACAAGGACATCATCACCAAACTAGACAAAACAAAAATCAAGAGCAATACAGGTAAGACTGAAGTCAGAGGAAGATTAGTCTTTAAAAATATATGTATCTTTCTTCTGGTCTGTTTTGTTATTCCATCCACTAGTGCCACTAATGTTTATTGTTGATGTGACTGCTCACAGAAGCAGCACAATAAATGTGAAGCGTGCAGGTCCACTACACTCTGCTGAGTTCAGCTAAATGCTGCAAAACTGATTGTGCCTCAATACAAATAACACGATACTGGTGCTACAGCTTCATAATCCAAACTCAATGTTATCAGTGATTTATATGCATATACATTTTTTTTATGGCATTTCTTGATTCCCACATGCTGTGCCCATGTAAGCTTTACATGAAAGTGCAATCCTAAAAATTTAAATGGCAGATGACAGATGAAGCAATCAATGTTTCCTTTTTAAATACACCATTTTTGTTTTGTTATCTTCTATGGAGAACTGAAATCCTCATGTAGTAGTCCATATTTGTACCTGCTTAAATGCTTCTTGCGGCTGCTTTTTAATAGTCTGCACACTTCTTCCTCTCTTCCTGATGACTGTATCATCTGCAAAAGCTGCAATCTGTATATGCTTAGGAATTTGATCAAAGATATGTTTAATCATAATTAAAATGAATAATGGGTTAAACACTCTGCCATGAAGAGTCCCATTCTTAACTACACAGCTATTAGATTCTGCACCATTCATACAAACCCTTATTGATCTTTTACCAAGAAAGTCTGTAACCCAATTAAACAATCTGCATTTTACATCCATTTTTAAAGTTTAATAAGAATTAATTCTTTCAGAGCATATCATAGATTTTTTCTATATCTAAAAACACTGCCCCCTATTTCTTGATTTGTCTTTGTTTTCCTTTTCAGTCTTTTCACCTCTCATGAAAGAGTCTTCTTCAGTTCTAACATCAACAGGAAGCACTTTTGCATTCCAGAGATGGCACGTTTTTCTGCAGAGAGCCCTGCAGCCAAAAAGGGGGCAGAACAAAAACTTGTTTGTTCTATAGCAGCCACCGTACCTGCATTATGCACTGAGATTGGGAGGGATAAGAAAACAGAACTTGGTTAACCGAAATCTGCAATCTGTTATAGTCAGTAGTAGTACTACAATCCTATTGCTAGATGGCGCCATCTGACAAACCAGCAGCACATGGTGGAGAAACCTGCTCTGGAGGGGGGGAAAAGTCCTGCCGTTGAGCTTAATCAGCAGGAATGTTGAAGAACAACATTCCTGCTGAATAGGTTGCCACTTGAATTTGTGTGTGTGTGTGGGGGGGGGGGGGTGCATATGAGTGTAAACATGAGCATAATTTAATTTTGTTATTGAAATGACAGTAAAAATATGATTAAGTATGAATAACATCAGAAAATATGTGGTAGCAACTGTGACACAAATATAGATGATTTTGATTAGACGGCCTACAGTGGTTAAAGACACAGATTACATAGCACTAGTTTCTGAGATCATTCTGGCCTGATAACTTTCACTTTCCAAAGAAAACCTTGGTTCCCTTTTTTATCCCTGGTTACTGTTGAGATGCAGCCAGCTGTGAATTCCTATTGGTCAGAGAGAAGCTACTGCGTATTTTGCCTGTGGCCAGAGATATGTTGTTGTTTTTTTGGGAGGGGGGGGGGGGGGTAAAATTGGAGATTGTGGCAAATCCCACTCAAAAAATAAATAAAAAAGCAAAATTTCAGATGAGGACAAGAGAATCAGAAACAGTAAAAAATCGTAAAATCCAAAAACACACAGGTTTGTTTTTATATTCTAAATGCAAAATATTACGTCTGTAACCCTTGGACTTAAATACTTAAATATTGTAGTTGTACTCGTTCTTATACATACATAGTTCTAGACTACTAAAGTTTCTCTTACGATAGCTTCACTTATTCATCATTACAGCAGTGTTGCAGAACCAGGAAAACAAGAAGCTTTGACTTCCTGACGCGCTTAAATGAGATAACAGCCTCTTTGTTTGCGCGGCAATGCTTGCAAACCGAACCAGATCCACCATCAAAAACGAAACCTAACAGAGTGGTCACGTGATTTCTCAGAAGGCAGAGCAGAGGGACGTGCTGTTTGTCCAGTGGCGGCGCTCTAACACCGTGAATGATCAGAGGATTGTTTCCACTGGAGCTTCAGCTTATTTTCTTTCTTTTTTCAGTCACGCCAGAAAAGCACCAGCTGGGTGTGTCACAGTGACAACACACAGCAGCATGTGTCTGTGTGAGTTTAGGAAGGTCACACAGAAACACAAACTCATGCATCAGAGCTCTGTCGGATTTTAGGTGGATTCCTTTGTTCTGATGTGAAAAATGTGCCATTTTTTTAGGAGCACAATGTGCTTCTTTACACTTTAAAGACAGAAGAAAATGACTGAAGCTGTAAGTTTACATATGCAGACAAGTTAAAAGATTAAGAGCCAAATCTAAATTGTAAAAGATGTGATGTTGCAGGAGGATAAATGGGATCACTCAGTTTGCTCATTTATTCAAGGTTCTTTCACATTCATGTTCTCTGAATTCATCTTAAAAACCTGCTCATTTTCTCTGCATAATTAAAGCTCTAATTCTTCATCATGTTATAACACTGAAAACAGCCTCTGTAATCTGGTTAAACTGGGCACTTTTCTGCTTTTCTAAGATAAAATATGAGAATCTCTGAATATTTACCAACCCTAAATATTGGGCACCTTTCTCTGGCTCAGACTGTTTCCTCCTGGCACTGCAGCATTAGTGTCTAACCTTACCCACGTTATTAAGTGTATACAGTTTTTATCACTACATGTTTTCCTTTGGTCTGTCTACCCCAATATACTAGGAATAAATTCTTTTCTTTTTTTGCTTTGGTGTATACATTTGACAGCTTCATTGACTTTTCAGGAATCGAAATCATATTATAAGCTCATGAAATAAAACTCACTGTTAAAAGCACATTACACCTGCACCTGAAACCTCTGAGTATGTTCTAGTTAAAGAGTTTTCAGTGTGCAGGCTTTCATGTCAGGAATCCTCAGGTTACACAGAGGTGGGTGACCCCTGTGGTTTGCCAAGCTTTAAACTGCTGAACTGTACATGATGGACCTCAACCAGACAACACCATAAAAAGGCTGCTTACAAATCAGTAATCTCTTACAAATTTATATATAATATAATTTTTTTTAATTATTTAAGAGTGATTTTGACTGCAGGACTTTTACCTGTAAAAAATTGTTTTTATGTTGGTATATTGTAGGATGCTAGTTTGTTGAACACTTCTTTTAGACTTCTTACACTCTGACTGACCCTATAGTCCAAAAACGTGTATTTTAGGTTAACCGGTGATTTAATCAAGCATAGGTGTTGATGTGAGAGTGTATGGTTTGCTCTTTCTCTCTCTCTCTGGACTGGAGAGCTGTTGGGATGTACCTTATCTCTTGTCCAAAACCAGACGGAAAAGGTTGTCAGCTACATGTAAATGTACGGGTGGATGAATAATTATATCTGGATTCCCCAGCGAACTCAAGATTTATTGCATAAGGGTTTAAACATGATCATAATTTAAATTACTTTTAAAATAAAATTAGTAAGAATATGATTAAGTATAAATAAGTCCAGAAAATGTGTGATAAAAGCTGTGACACACATATACATGATTTGTATGTGTCTTTAACCCCAGCGTCACTCTAGCTCTTTGTTTCTACCTGTTGTGTCATAAGGTAAAAAAAACAACAACAAAAAAAAAACTCTGTTCTCTTATTTTGCCCGGTTACTGGTGAGGCACATCCAGCGTTGAATTCCTATTGGTCAGAGAGGTGCTACTGCGCACTCGGACTCAGAGGCTGAAGTTTCATTTTTCTGGCAAAATTTAAACAATAAAAGGATGTAATTTTTTTCTTCTTCTTCTTATACTGCGAGTATTGAATTGAAAATGAGGACGTTTATTATACTACTTCTTTACCGGACAGCGTCTGTGTCTGCAGGTAAATCAAGCTTTGTAAAAATGAAACTGTTCTTTAGAGACAGTGATGCTCAGGTGTCACTGTAAACAGACTCTCAGCTTGCACACATAATTAAGCAATGATTTTGTTTAGAACATGTGCATTAAGCACGTTTATATACATCAAGATTCAAGGTTAATGTTATTTTTACAGAAATATAGAGGCTTCAACAAAATGTTGCTTCTCTCCAGCCTCTACAGTACAATAATCAGTAAAAAAAAAAAAAAAAAATGAAGAAGACAATGAAGCAGCAGTTTGCCGAGACACTCAGCAAACTCTCAGGTGTTAACAATGACATTCATTCAGCAAGCAGCAGTCCTCTCACAGAGAGGGACTAAATTAGATCAGATTAGATAAGTGTGTGTACTGATTTAAGGGGGAAGGGCCACAGTCCGGTTATTAGGCTCACAGTTTCTACAAGAAGTCTTCCAGCATCCTGCTGGTTCTGCAGCTGATGCTCCTGCACTTCTTTCCAGATGGCAGGAGGGAGAACAGCCATGAGAGGACTGGTGGAGGTCCCTTATGTTTGTAGCTGTTTGTAGAAAACCTACAAACAGCTACAAACATCAAAACCTAAATCAGCCGTGGTTTACAAATTATAATAAGTTACTTTTTGCTAAAATTAAATGTACCATTCTAGAAAAGAACAATGTAAGATGCTCGTAACGTTTTATGGTGTAAGGTGTAGAAATGTAGAACTGTAATAGAAGCAAAAACAAAAAAATTTTATACTGCAGAATATTTAAAAAATGAATTCATTGGCAGCCTTTGGTCAGGTTAATGCCACAATAAGGAGTGTAAATCATTACTGATGCATCATGAAAATATAATCAAATCAAAATGACATTTTACCTACAAACACCAGTTTTTACAAAATAATGTTGTTAAAAGTTACAAAATGTAAATTTTTAATAAAAGATGATCAGAAAAATAAAACATTGATTCATAAATTTATTTTTCTATTTTTAGAGCAGACACACTATAGTTTTTTAAATTTTGAAAATACTGTGATTTATAAAGTTGCGTTTCTCACTACATTAAACATTTCTTCCAGTGAAGCACTCCCTGAAGTATTTCTACACTGCGTCCTCTCAAGTCCCAAACTTCCCAGAGTTTGTGGTTGTTGGGATGGTTGATGAAGTTCAGATGGTTCAGTTTGACAGCAACACCATGAAAACTGTGTCCAAACAGGACTGGATGAACAGAAATATAGATGATCAGTACTGGGAGAGAGAGACTGGGGGCTTTGTAAGTGCCCAGCAGGTGTTCAAAGCCAACATTGAAATTGCAAAAGCAGCGCTTCAACCAGACTGGAGGTTTGTTTATGTTTTATTGTTTTTTTACTGATATTTGATGTTAATGTTTTCAGCACTTATTTTAGTCATAAACAGATTTGCATACATACACTTTAAAAATGCTTCATTCAGATTAAAGATTTAAATACAGGATGACTCACAATGAAAGTAAATGGCAGATGGAGGCAGAGCGCAGGGGGTGAGTAACGAAGACGTGAGGGCAGCTGTAAGAGGATGAAGAGTGAAAAGGCAGTTTGTCCAGATCACATCCCTGTGGAGTTATGGGGATGTTTAGGAGAGAGAGCAGTGGACTTTTTAACCAGACTTTTAACGTCTGGGGAATGGGGAAGCAGCAGTATGGCTTCATGCTGAGAAAGAGCACCACAGACGTGATGTTTCTTTCAGTGTTGATGGAAAAGTTTAGAGGAGGTCAGAAGGTGTTGCAAAGAAAGCATATGATAAGTTGCCAAAAGGTGAACTGTGGTGCTGCATCAGAAAGTCAGGAATGACAGAGAAGTATGTGAGGGTGGCACAGGACATGTATCTGGACAGTGGTGTGTGTGGTTGGAGTGACAGATGGGTTCAAGGTGGGGGTGGGATTACATCATAGATCTGCTCTGAGCCCCTTCATGTTTGTAATGGGGACGGACAGGTTAACAGATGAGGTCAGACTGAAGTCTCCATGGACTATGATGTTTCCAGACGGTGATGTGATCTGTAGTGAGAGCAGGAAGCAGGTGGAAAGGAAGGGGTTATATGCTGGTGAGAAGAAAAATAAAAATTAGTAGAGGCAACACAGAGTACACGTGTGTGAATGACAGCAAGAACGGTGTTACAGAGAGGATGCAAGAAGCAGAAATAGTGAAGATTATTAATTTAAATACCTGAGGTCAACCTCCAAAACTGCAGGCAGTGCATAAGAGGGATGAAGAAAAGAGGCAGAGTGTCAGTGTGTGATCTATGGCATGAAGATAGTAGCAGAGTCTAAAGGAAGTTTTCAAGATGGTATTGAGACCTGCTGAGATGCATGGTGTGAAGATGAAGGCACCAAGTTGGAGGTAACAGAGCTGATGATGATTTTATTGGGAGTGACCAAGTGGCAAGGCTGAGATGGTTTGGAAAGAGAAAGACCCTGGGGGAGGTTCATGGATGTAGAGAAGACATTCAAGAGGGTTGGTGTGACCGATGAGGATGCTATGGATGGAGTGAGATGAAGGTAGATCTGCTCTGGTGACCGTTAAAGAGAGTGACTGAAAGAGGAAGAAGAGCAAAATGAAGAATTGTGAAACCTAAAGATTTTGTTAATTAGGTGTTATTCACCGGTTTTATTTAACATTTTGGAAACAGCATTCGTGCTGAGATTACATCTTACATAGCTCGTTATTTGGTGTGTGTGCAGGTCATATAAAAAAAGATCGAAATGATGATAATCTGATGTTTTCAGTCTTTTAATAAGTAAACTTTCAAACACATGTTGGTTCATTTTGAACATTTAATGGCTGAATAATTAAAACAAACCCATCCCAATAGATTTAAGAGAATAGAAGCACTAAATATTTGTTCTAGGTCCACAGATTAGACGAGGACTGCGTGTTTATACTGGTCTCTATGTTAATACGAGACGATGCTGGATCTCATTCTGCTTCCTCGTCTCCGTCTCTGTTCCTCTTTCAGGTGTTCATGTTTTCCAGCAGATATACGGCTGTGAATGGGACGATGAGACGAATGAGGTGGACGGATATGAGCAGTTTGGTTATGATGGAGAAGACTTCATAATATTTGACCTGCAGACAGAGACGTGGGTCGCTCCAAAACAACAGGCTGTGGTGACCAAACACAAGTGGGACAGTAACAAAGCTTTTTTAACCAGTGTGAAGAACTATTACACTCAGATTTGTCCTGAGTGGGTGAAGAAGTATCTGAACTATGGGAGGAGCTCTTTACTGAGAACAGGTATCACATAAGATAAGATAAGATAAGATAATTCTTTATTGTCATTGCACAGTCATACATAGTACAGTAGTACAATGAAATTGGAAAAACTGTCCTACATCGGCACTACATATAACACAACACGACACGATATGACACATCACAACGCAACACAAACAACACAACACAGTATATTAACTTAGAAATAAAAAAGAAGAATAAGTGTATGTGTATTGCACACTGTTATTATTGCACATTAATTATTATTGCACCTTGTTATAAATATAAATATTATTATTGTTATTGTTTTAAACATTGTTACCTCCCCCTAAAAAAAGTCCAGGCAGGTAGCCAATCAGGTCAGCTATTTGCATTGATCAGGGCTATTGCCCTGTTGTAAAAGCTGTCCTTGAGTCTGTTTGTTCGGGACCTCAGCAGCCTGAACCTCCTGCCAGACGGCAGCAGCTTGAACACCCGGTGTCCTGGGTGTGTACAGTCTCGTAGGATGCTGCGTGCCCTCTTGAGACAGCGAGTGCTGTACAGGTCCTTCAGGGAGGGAAGAGGATGTCCAATGATTTTTTGGGCCATATTGATGACCCTCTGGAGTGCCTTTCTGTGTGCTGTGGTGCAGCTGGAGAACCATACACCGATGCAATATGTCAGCACACTTTCAATGGAGCAGACTTAGTGTGATAATTTACCTCATTTTTATTAAGTAATACTTAAAACATTATTTTTTTAGTTCATTTTAGTGTTTTTTCTCTCTTACTCTCTCCCTGCTAATCTCATGTGTTTTTAATAGGGGTGGGACTTGATTAAAAAGAAATAATCTAATTAATTAGAGGCTTTGTAATTAATTAATCTCGATTAATCACATTTAATCACACAAGAAAATTTCCCCCAAAGCGCAAATGTTTTTTTGATTTAAAAATGTTTTAGTGGGCGACAGAATCAAATAATAGACACACACATGAATATATTAAACTCAGGCTCTTTTAATTTCTGGTGGGAAAAAAGCACTGAAACTGCATTTCCAATGCAAAACAGAGAAAAAAATAATATCCCTGGACAAATTTGGCAGACTTAAAAATAAAGTGTTATTTTAAGTACTTTAAGTACATGTTCAAAGTGGTATTGTCTTTAAATAATAATAATAAACATTTCAACATAAAGTGCAGTTTTTTCTTCTTAAAAATAAGGCAGAAACATAAAACCTCATTTGACCAGCTTCATCTTTAAACTCTGAGTAACCTTAGCCAACATTATTTTGTACATTATGCTAAAAGAGTTTGATCATCAAATATTTTAGTGCAAAAAATAACAAGCCCATTGGACTCACAATACCTCCATGCTTATTTACTGTTTGTCTCTTTCAGCCAGTTACTTAGACAAACTAACCTGTTCACATTTCAGGGCTCAGGGCAGCTCTCTGCTTTGCTACTATGTGACCTGCAAGTGAGAACAGTCTCTCACATGGGACAGAAGTGGCAGGACTAATCAAATACTTGATTGGTACTGCAGACAGCTGTGGGTGGGTCCCTGCTCGACTCGCCACCACTGCAGCGGCCAGTCTGTCTCGCTGATGGTGGATTCTGCTCTGTACAAACTCAGGGCCCTGTTACACAGGACGTCCTCATCTGAATCAGAGTCTGAAGACAATGAAGAGAGGAGGAGGCTCTTTGTTGTGGCTCCTTTGTGGTGTCATCTTTACATTGTTCCTGCAGCAGGTCCTTCAAGGCTGGTCCAAACCTCTTCTCGCGCTCCCCTTGAAAGACACTTTAAATCCTTAAAGCGTGGGTCAAGCACAGCAGCTATCTTGAGCCAGTGATGGTTGAGTGTAGCTACACGTTGGGATAGGTGCTTTGTGAAGGTAGTCCTATCAGAGACCTCCATGTTGTGATGCAGGTGGCAGAAAGCAGGTAAAACCACTGAACATGAGACATGTGTCTCACCACCAAGAAGCTCACTTACAAACCTGTAGTAGACAGTTCAAGAAAGTAATTATCTACACAATAACTGTGAACTACAGAGCTTTTTGAGGAAACCGTAATGATAAGTTAAAAAATAGTCTTATTTACCTGCATGGCTCAAGGACAGTCGCCAGCCTTTGGAGTTTTTTGGAGTTGTGCTTTAGTTTGTCTAAAGCGGCAAAACAGCCTCTTGATTCTTTAGTAGACGAGAAACCAAATCCAGCGTTGAAATCCACCGTGTGGAAACATCCTGTATGAGTGGCTCTTTCTGTTGCTCCAGTTTTGTTTGCTCCTGGTGTAGTTCCTCCATATTAGCAGGTCTGTCTGTGATGCAGCTATCTTTACTTGCTTTTCAGTGTCATAAAGCTGTTGAATTGTACTTGAAATAGTCTTTTGGCACGGCAGTTGGAAAGTTGGATCACCTGACGCTAACTGTAGCACAGTTTCTAACTCCCTATCTTCTACCACTGATAGTGGTCTACAGTCCAGAGTAATCCATTTTGTGAGAGAATTTGTAAGTTTGACTGATGTTGACTTGCTAATTTTGGTCCTGAATCCAGTCATTTCATCCAGTTTGGCCTGCCGACACCTTTTGCTTGTACTCAAACTGCTAGCACTAACAGCTCCCACAGTTTTTGTGATGGCTGCAACATGTTTTGCATTTAGATGGTACCATAAGGTTAAGTGCTTCGGTGGTATGCAAACTCCTTTTTGCACAGTTTGCACAAAACCACACTTTTATCAAGGCTTCTGTCTGGTAGTCTTTAGAAATGAAATTTGCCTCCGATCAGTCCTTACAACATAGCTCTGATGAGTGCATCAGTGTAATCGGTATACCAGGAAATTGTATAATGACGAAAGTTGCCCTTTCCTTGGAGTGCAAAGTGCGATTAAATGCGTTAAAAAAATTTACGCGTTTTTTTTTTTTTCAAATTAATTTTTAACAATCAAAATTTTATTCTCAAATTTCAAAACCATTGCCACAGCCCTTTCTAATGTGTTTCTCCCTCTCTTCAGAGATTTTTTCTTATTTCTTTATTTGACTCTTAGTATCCTTCATTTTTAAAATAGACTTTACATGGTATATACATTAATATGCGTGTCTAAGGCATTCAGACTGCATCAAACAGAAATGATAAGTTAGCGTGCTGTTATATAGAAACACTGAACTGTGTTTTTCTTTACTCTCCAGTTCTTCCTTCAGTGTCTCTCCTCCAGAAGTCTTCCTCCTCTGCCATCAGCTGCCACGCTACAGGTTTCTACCCTGACAGAGCCGAGATGATGTGGAGGAAAGATGGAGAGGAGACTCATGAGGGTGTGGAGATCCTCACCAACAATGATGGGACCTTCCAGATGAGTGTTAACCTGGATCTGAGATCTGTTAAAGCTGAAGACTGGAGGAGGTACGACTGTGTGTTTCAGTTCTCTGGTATAAATGAAAACGTCACCACCACACTGGATAAAACAGCCATCAGGATAAATGAAGGTAAGAATATTATCAGAAATGATGAATATGTGATGGGTATCATGAAATACTGACTTTATTTTCAAAATGTAATTTTACTCATTTTATAGCCCACAGTGACCTCCTGTATGAACTCATCATGTGACACAGATCAGATATAAAAAGTCTAAAACTGAAAAAACAACAACCCACAAGCACAAATAATTTTTATTTGTTACTAACTAATCAGTCATGGTTAAATGTTTATTTTTTTTATAATATTAGTATAATAAAGTATTAGTATAAGTCAAAGAAGTTAAAGACGTTAAGAACAAAAATGTCAGTTTTGTCTTGAGCTTTATTTTTAAAACAAATTCAACATTTCTTGTCAATCATTGAACAGAAATTTCAGTGTATTTTTTTACAAAACAATATTTAAAATTAATAAATCAGTTGTTTACTGTTCTTCTTCTTTGTTTTTTCATTTGCTTGTTTTTAGCCTCGACAGAAGTGCCCAACATCACGATTTACATTTTGTAAATATTAAAGTAGAATGTTGGATATTCAAATGATGTGCTGCAGCCATCCCCAGAACTCCTCAGGATCTTCATTTATTCTGTCCTCTGTCATTTTTCACCACCACACATCGTCACTCCTCTTCTTCTTCCATGGCCTGGATGTTGCACAGTCAACTTTTTACCTGAGCAGCTCCTCCATGTGCACTAATTGAAATTTCTGTTGTGCTCACATAAATTACATTTTAATAATAATGATTTAAACCTGTCAGCAGATTTTCTAAGATAGTTCTGACCTACACAATGAAACTGTGCTAACATATTTTTTCCAAGTTAAACTATGAAAGTGACAAAAACAGAATGAATCCTCCTGCAACTTAGAAAACTTTGATTCTCTCCCTGTGTTTGTGTTCAAGCTGTTTGTATTTAACACTATCATCAACATCGGCAGATTGTATGATTTGTTTCTTATAGTTGAACATTGTTAATCATTTTGTATTTTTCCTCCTCAGATGCAAAATTTTCTTCTCATGGTTCTTCAGACATAACCAGCAAAACTCAGCTGATGACAAGTAAGTGCAGGCTCTGTGTGACACACAGCCTTAATCTCTGTGTGGTGCTGCATGTTTTTACTCATTAATCTCATGGATTTTTATACTCTGATGCACTTTAAATTATTTTTAAAAAATTCTGCAATGTTCAGCTGGTCTGACTCACCAGCTGCAGATTTGACATATAAACCTGCCATCGCCTTCATATTTCACGTTTCTTCTCATACAGTCGATTGTTTTTGCATTACTGTTTTCAAAATGCTCTCATCTAAAGGAAACAACATCCTCAGTGGGAGCAACATATAAGCTGAACATGCAACCACTGGCAAAGATCTAGATATGACAAACTAGACATTTTTATGACAGTGCACATCTCTCCAGTTGCTGTTTCTTATCAGGGTAAGAAACAGTGGCTTCCACTAAAACCTCATATATGAAGACAACCGAGGCCATATAACAGATTGTTACTGGGGAATAAGTAACTAGTTAAATTGTATAACTAGTGGCATTACAGGCGAGGGTTTGTGCAGAGATGGTCATGGCCCAGTGTTTGTCTGACACCTCTTGCATCTTGTTGAGTTTTGTATTTTAGGATTCAAGGATTCTTTATTGTCATTCGCATCACATGTTTACATGAGGTGGAACAAAATTACGTGCCCACGGTCCTGGAGCGAAAAGAAACAGAATAAGAAAGAAAAACAGAATAACAAGTAATAAGCAATACAAATAAATAGAGTGCAACAACCTGAGTACCAGTATGGAATATAGATATAGAAATGTAGGTATAAATACTTTAGCAGCATACAGCACTTTAGTCTTTGACCTGAATGTTGTTGATTTTTTACTTTAGATTAATTGACTGACAAAGAGAGTGTGATCTGGCACAAAGGTAACTGATGTCACTGAACACATCACATCACAGTCACCTTTGTGTTGTACTGAATGCTTTTAAAGAAATCCTTATTTTTTCCCACTGATTACATTTGCTGATGCATTTGGAATTTTTCGTTCACTCCTCGTTTGTGAAAGCTGAATTTTTGTCTGAACAGGAGACAGTTTTAACACGTGGACTAACTTCATTTCATGAGCGCTCACCTGAAACCTTGGCTGATTGTGACCTACACCCATTTTCACACCTTGGCTCATGTGATTAGGTAGAGGATCATTAGGGGGTCCATTGTCCCTCTCAGAGGGTTACTCACACAGGGTTTAAATCTGGGACTCTCCACCATTTGACCCTAGAACTGAAGAAGTTTCTCGGATGAGGGGTGAAACGTCTTCAAGCAACTTAAACAAGTCCAGATGCTTTTCTTTCCAAGCTCCTTAGACTACGATGACCTGGATGACTGAGAACCTTCACAGACATAAACACATAAAAATACATAAAAAGAGCAATAATTGATTTTTTAAAAATATAACTTTATACTGTAAAAATATAACTTTATACAATAATAAGTAAGCATGTTTGGTTTAACTCTGGATGCCTTTCCTGACACAACCTCAAAGGGGATTTGCGTTTTGAGCTGGAATCCAACCAGCAACCTTTTACTTACTAGGTCAGTATGCTAACCACTGCACCTTTGGAGGCATCATGATTCAAGATCAATAAGTTGAACTAATAGTTCTCTCAGTTGCTTTGCTCTGCTTTGAATTAACTGCAGATCAGTTCATTTACACTCACTTTACAATCACTAAGTATCAACACGAAGTGTCTTGAAACACAGAGTTTAAGATTTATTAAAGCTGTGATAAATAATTAGTTAACACTTTGATGAAACCTATAAATAAGTATTGCAAAACAACATTATTTTATGTTAAATGTTTCTGGTCAGCTGTGTTTTGATTTATGGAATCAGGGAAATGAGTCTTTGTTTTGTTAGACTACTGCACTGTTTCTATACTTGTACATCTGAATAAAAGTTTAACATTGTGGTCGTGCATAATGTCGAGTATTCAGAGTGTGGAGAGGAGTGTACAATAACATGAGTGCACAGAAACTTTGTGAAAAGTGAGTCATGTTCCAAACCTGACACCAAAAATATTGAATTACTCAGTATGTAAAGATGGATGCATCACTACTTTCATGTTAAAGGTGCTGCATTTATATTTTCCAACATGAAGTGTCATGAACAACATGAACCACTTTAGACTCTTCATCAAAGCCCCTAAAAATAATTAATAGCAGTGATAATAGTGTATTTTAGTATTATTGTCTTCAAATGTTACATTTTCCTAACTTCTCTATAGTTCTCGATAGTACAGAATAAAATGAAAACAGGTTTTATGTCCAGTGTTGTTGCTGTCATGATGTAACAGTCTCTCACACAGAGGCTGTTTGTCATTAATAACCTCATTAAGACTTCTGGCAGAAAGAAGATGCAGAGGTAATTTAATTTATGACACAAATCAGTGATGCAGATTTAAAACACACTTTAACTGAAATACAGCAAAAGTTCAAACTGCTGTGATAATGCAGGGACATTAATGTGACTTATAAAGTGTTTTATTTGTTTTATTTGTTTCCTAAATGCATCAAAAACATTTGCTAATGTAGATTAATTCACTGGAATATCTCGAGTTGCCAGCCAAGGAGATGATGGACGTTTATTAAAGATTTCTGTTCCAATTCTGGTCAAATTGGGCTTCAGTGTTTGTTTACAGCTCTCGATCCAAGGGACAGTAAGTCAAAATCATGTTACCTTTTAGTGTCCAACATCAGTCTGTATTCATTGTGAATTTTGCTGTAAGCTGATGTAGATTTGTTTATGTCCTTTATTCACTGTAATATATAACATTTGAGAGAGGAGGAGAGAGAAAAGAAACAGAGTGGACATGTGGTCAAATTCACCAAACATAAAGTTGTAGCTTCTGTTTTACCCACATTCACTGATAAAGATTTCGCATAACGAAGCTGTTAGTTATACTGTTATCAATTATGGATCCCAAACCTGCTCTTATAATAATCTTACAAGAATTATTCTAAGATTATATTTTTTATTCTCTGGTTCCTAGTTGAGTGCGGACGATGGAAAGAGAGGGGACAGAGATATCATACAAGAACAGGAAGAACGAGGGAGCAGACAGTGAAGAAAAAGAAAAGTTATTTGTCACAGAGTAGTTTTTATGTATTTCATGGAGACTTTGTTTTCCAGTAGCTCATGTAAAACCTGCCAGTGAACATTGTAAACAGAGCATATTGGTGTGAATAGCAGCATTTTACAGGATTCACTCTAAACATGGCTGAACAGCATTTCTGCCACTACAACGATGTGACCGGGTACAAATCTGCTCTCCACGTCTGTGGAGTGGCAGCGTGATTTTCTAGGCTCTGTACTCAACAATGCCACTTAAAATTCTTGATGGTTTGGTGGACTGCCTCTGTGTGGTTAAGAGACTGAAATAATGTTTCTCATCTTATCTGTTTTGCCACAAATAGTTCTTTAACTTCTTTAATGACTGAGCCTTTGCATTGAGTTTTATAACTAAAGGCTCCGCCCTGAAACCGGTGGATTAGATTAAAATCTCTGATTATTCACTCTGATTTATTTTTAGAGACACATCATCCAACTAATTAGGTTGCCTTTGAAGGTAATATTTTAATGTGTGTCAAACTGAATTAAGGTTTGGAAATGTGAAAATGGTTGATGTCATTTGCAAGCAGCATATTGCCTTTATATTAGTCTTGCTCCTGCAATTTTGATTTTCTTGGCCTGATTTGGAGGCTTGTTGGACCAACTTTTCCTCTTATTTTGCTCTTTGTGTAAAATAACAGTGGCATTAACTTACTACTGTGATTATGTTAGTCTTCATAAACTTTACAAACTCAAAAGAAAAATAAGGTCTCCTGTTTCCTCAAGTGCCATTTATTGCAGAGCAACTAAGCTGTGTTGTGAAAGAGAAAACGGCTCTGCAAATGGAAAAAAGAAACAGTTCCTTTTATGAGATTTTGCTAATGAAATTTTATCTGGATACTTTAACCACCACAGAATGAATTTACAGTTTTTTGAGGTAATTGTGCCGGGATGAGATAAATCTGGGCTTCCCTGCTCAGGCTTCTGCCCCCGGGACCTGAACCAGGTGAATAAGTGGGAGAAGATGGTTGGATGGAAGCTTGCCATGTTTGAACTTCAGCAGGGCGTCTCGACCATATCTACATGCCTGAAAGCATCGGATTGCTACCATGTGATTGGCTGATTAGAAATTTGTGTTAATGAGCTGTTCAACAGGTGTACCTAATAAAGTGTCCGGTCAGTGTATATGTATAACCTGTTTTCCTTTTGAAGCACTGAGGAAGCACTTCACCACAGTTTTAGTCTTTGTAGCGTCAATAAAACACTGTGTTTGTCCTCTGGTGACATTTTATTTGGCAATGTTTTCAGTCTAAATGTAGCTTAACAACACAGAGACAATAGAAACAATAGAAACTTTAACCTACAAAAGACCTGAGCAGCATGACTCATAAACTAAACATACTCCTGTATAAAAACAAAGGTTGAAACACCCGGCCTCTCTCCCAGCCTCCTTATTTCATCACATTTGGCAGACTTTACTTACAGTTCTGCTGATAACATCAGTGGGTCGTTTTAACCCAGATATTAGTGATGTTGGCACTGAGGATGGTTTTCATTGGCTTGATGATGCTGCTTTGACCTCAGCTTTGGGTCTCCATCCAGACCCACATAGATAATAAGATATTAGCTGTTAGATTATCGAGAGGTCACCATGAAACTGTTTATTTTTCTGTTTCTCCTGGAAATACACGACACGGTGGGATGTGAGTTAGACATTTGTATCACTTACAGTAAAGGTTTGTTTTGGGGTTTTTTGGTTTGGTTTTTTGCTAAGAAGGACATATTTAAGATTATTTTTAAAAAGGCCATTAATAAGCATTTTTTCTCATTCCCAAGCTATAAATATCTCTCATAGTTATGGGAAAATGCTTCAGGAGGCATGATTAGCATCACTTTCCAGTCCTAAACACTAAAATAGGTTTGGCTGTTTTAATCACATCAATGTTTCACTGAGACCAAAGGAATTCCTGATTCCTGCACAGTTCAGGGTGTGTCAACAACATTACTAACAGTGTAACATGATCCATTACTCATCATCTTTTATTAATCACATCAATTTAGACTTTTAAAATAATTTAAAATAAATTTTAACAAAAATACAATCTGATATTTTTTAATTTGGCAACATTTACAAGGAGCCAGTAATGAGTTAGTGATAATTTGATTAATAATCACATCAGTATCAGTCTAAAAAAAATAGTTAAGAAAACCCTTTGTGTTGGACTGTGGCGTAGCCTTAGATTTTTGTTTTGTTTACATTTTAATCACCCTGATATAATATATAATTTATAAAAACTGCCCTTAATTCAGCATTGTTAGAATGATAATAGGATGATTTTTTTTTTTTTTTTTTTTTTTTTAAACCTGTCCCGTTTGGTTCTTTTGCCATCAGAATTATTGTCTAAAGGCGAAGAAAGATGCCCAACGGATTTACTTTACCAAATGGACCATCCCAGCCTTGCCGTAATGGTCCATTTGATTCACCTTTTATTGTTTATTTTATTTTCACTTGCTGAATACGGGACAGACTTGACTGGTGGAAAGAAAGGGGAGAAAGAAAGAGGGAAAGAAAAAAAAACCTGAGAAGAGGGACGGGGAAAAAGGGCAAAAAACAAAAACCAACAGAATAAGCAGACAAAAAATACATATATCGATCACCTGGATCACCTGTTGAGAAAGAAAAAAGAAAGCAAGCAGAAGAAAACGAGAGTAATAAACAACATCACAATGATATATGGGAATATGACAGTAAATACTAAATATTAAACATTATTGTGCAGCACGTGAGATCGACAGCGCACAGTGTGCTTTGCGGTAGGAGCCAAAAAGGGTGTAGTTTGTGTGTGTGATCACCCGTGTGTACACCTGTGAGCATGAACGCGCTTGTTTTTAAAAGGTTCCTTCATGTAATGATCTGCTAGAGGGTGTGGGGGGCCACTGCCCCGACCTCCAGGGCATGAAGCATTTATGGAGGAGATCAAGACTCCAGACATCCAGAGGCCCCCAGAACACAAGAGACCAAGGAAGACCAACAGAGGGGCAGCCGCGCCACTATCCAGAAAGAGCTGAGGAGAGTCCCAGATGAGGGGTCACTCAGCAGCCGCGGAGCAGAAGCCAGGGGGGTTGCAGTGACGTGCCCGTGAGCTCCGCCGGCAGCCAGCTGTGCCTGAGTGGCCGAGCCCCAGGCCGAGAGGCCGAGGGCACCCCATCCCCGAAGTCGCCCGAGCGAGCCCCAGGCTCCAGGCCCCGATAAGCAGCCGCCAAGGAGTGAGCCGGTGGGTACCTGGGCGCCCACCCCCGGACACAAAGAACCACCAACGCACCGATGTCTGAGGGCGTCCGCCACCGGCAGGGGAAGTGGTGGGGGAGATAGGCCTCCAAACCTTGGAGGGCCTGAGATGTCCCCAGAGAGGTGGCGTCTGATACCCAACCTGACATATAGACACAGACATACAGGCACACACAGATACAAACATCTATTCCCACCCTCATGCTCTCATATACAATTACTCAACACTCACCCAACGTGGAGACAGACATAAAGAGACGCTGTACACACAATCACACTCCCCAAGCGTACTCTAAGCCCCGAGTCTAGGTACCCTTGCCCCTGGAGGGGGAAACTGCACCCAGACTCATCATCATAATAGGATGATTAGATGAAAGATGCGCTGTTTCTGTTGAGTTTAAAAGCTGAAACAGTCATTTTTTCTTACAGCGACTCACTCTCTGAGATATTTCTACTCTTCTTCCTCTGGAGTCTCAAACTTTCCAGAGTTTGTAGCTGTTGGTTTGGTTGATGATGTTCAGATGATTCACTATGACAGCAACACACAGAAAGCAGAGTTTAAGCAGCAGTGGATGGAGAAAGCTGCAGAAGATGATCCAGAGTATTTGTCCCGCCAGACTAACAGGCTCATGAACACCCAGCAGGTCTTTAAAGGCAACATCGACATTTTGAAGCAGCGATTCAACCAAACTGGAGGTTTGATTCTGTTTCACTTTTTTACTCTTAAAATGAAGCTTTTTATTAACCCAGCTGCTGACACTGAATAAAGTCTCTCCAGGATTTAAAGATGTTTATTGTTACAAACATAAGCTAGCTTGTTAGCGCCCTTCATGGTTGCTGACCAGCCAAATCTAAAAAGTTGATTATGTGTATTTATGTAGTTTTTGATGAAGATCTTCAACCAAACTGAAATATCACATCTGTGGGAAAATATCAACTATTTCCTGCCCCTCTTGGACCTCAGGTGTTCACATTAACCAGCTGATGTACGTCTGTGAATGGGACGATGAAACGGCTGAAGCTTACGAATATCATCAGAGACATGGATCGCTCCAGTAACGCAGGCTGTAATCACCAAACTCGAGTGGGACAGTGACAGATCTCTTTCAGGTGATCTGAGGAACTATCACACCCAGCTTTGTCCTGAGTGGCTGAAGAAGTACGTGAACTATGGGAGGAGCTCTCTGATGAGGACAGGTAAAATCACATGACCTGATTTATTGTAATACACAACTTTAATTTCATGTGACTCCATAATTAACAGGCCACATCCTGATCTTCTCATACATTTATTACCACTTTATCACATTTATCTTTTTCCTGTCACAGTTTCTGTTTATTTTACTTTTCCAAACCATCACCGCAGCTGTTTACAGCACTCACTTCACTTGTGTACTATTGCCCCATTCTTTAAACGGCATTTATATTTGTGTGTCTAAGACATTCAAAATACATCAAATGGAAATGGTAAACTTAGCATGCTGTTATGAACTGTGATTTTTTATTTATTTATTTTTATTCCTCAGTTCTTCCCTCAGTGTCTCTCCTCCAGAAGACTTCCTCCTCTGCCATCAGCTGCCACACTACAGGTTTCTATCCCAAAGGAGCTGAGATGATCTGGAGGAAAGATGGAGAGGAGCTTCATGAGGGTGTGATTAAAGGAGACATCCTCTCCAACCATGATGGGACCTTCCAGATGAGTGCTGATCTGGATTTTTCATACACAAGGACTGGAGGAGGTACAACTGTGTGCTTTAGCTCTCAGGTGTGAATGAGGACATCGTCACCAAACTAGACAAAGCAGTGATCAGGACTAATGAGGGTAAGATTAGACACATAAGAGAAGAAACCTTAAAAATAAACCTTTATTGTGTCTTATTTGGGTTTTCCATTTGGCTCCATGTGAAAGAAGGAAACAGGAAAAAGCCCTTTTCACACATGCTTAGAACAAACCAGGTGTTTGACACAGATTAGGCAGCAACAGTAATAATCTGGGCTTTAGTCTAAAGGGGTCGTTAAACTGATGATCTAAAACTTTCAACAAGTATCTAAAAAAGGCAACAAACTGCTAAATCCAAAATACACTCAGAGAAATCACACGAGGGAAGACAAACAGACACTAAAACAAAGACTGAAGGGAGAGGAGACTGTTTGTATGCACACGAGGTAATCAGAGAATGACGTAAAACTAAACCCAAGATGTAAAGAACAAATGACAAGCAAGCTAACAGGAAATGGATGAAACACTGAGCGAACTTAACACAGGGGCAGAAACAGGGACCCTTAAAGGACCAATAACACTCTGTGACTACAACACTAACAAGAACTAAAACACAAACAAGTCTGAAGGATCCACTAACACAGCACAGATGAAAATAAAGATCAGACAATAAACAGAGCAAAGGGAGCCCTCAGCAATCACACAAGAGCACATAAAGAAGAAATAAACACAGCAGCAGACCCGAAGATCACACACCGCTCAGATTAAACAAAATCTTCGTCTTTCATCATCATCACTGGGAGGGATTTTTTTAAAATAATAAAAACAACAAACTTTAATGTTGATGTGGTTTTAGTGACGCTGATATTTTGTTCTGGTTTTGTGTGGTCTGTTTATATCATGGAAGGATCGAAACTCTGATACTGTGTTCATTCATTTATTGTTTATGACTGCCTCAAACATTGAACTGTAATATAAAACCTAAGTTTGATTATTCACTATAATCTACAAATAAAAGTCTGTGTTTAGTTCCTGTGGTGTTCTTTAGATAAAGGACTGTTGTGGTGTTAATGAACGTTGGTCTAACAGTGAGATGAACTACAGAATGGAAATGTGTTGGTTTCAGGTTCTTCAGTCTTCCCTGCTGGTGTTGTTATCTGGATTATGGGAATACTGCTCCTGCTGACACTCTGCTTCTCTGGGATCTTCATCTGGATGAGAAAGTATTAAAGTGAGAAATATGAAACACATTTTGAATTTAATGCTCTTATAATTTGATATGTTTCATGTCTGTTGCTTCCCATGTGATAAAGTTCATAAAGTGTAAATATTTGTATGAGATTATTTTTGCTTTCATATGTTCTGAATAAATAACTATTGCTCTCTGTTTTCAGAGCTGTACTGACAGTAAGTATTTGGTTTTTATTTAAAATGTTTGAGACTGAAGATGTTTGAAAGATTTCTCTGTGTGTGACTCAGTGCAGCTTTAGAAAGAAATTTATCGCTCAACCATCTCAGCTTTGCATGAAGTCATCCTCTCCCAGCTGTCATGACTCAAAGGTACATCCAGGACGAGATGCCAGTCTACCTGAGAAAGAGAGAGACAGCCACACAAACTCACACGTGCAGGGAAAACTTAGAATTAAAATGATTAATTAATTTCTGGTAATTAAATTATTTTAGAATAAACATTTAACTTAACCTACAAAAGGGTCTTTCTGTGTGGAGCTTGCTTGTTCTCCCCGTGTTTGTGTGGGTTCTCTGGCTTCCTCCCACAGTCCAAAGACATCCAGTTACTAGGGATAGGTTAATTGGAAACACTAAATTGCCCATAGGCCTGAATGTGAGTGCGATTGGTTGTCTCTGTGTTAGCCCTGCAACAGACTGGCGACCTGTCCAGGGTGTACTCTGCCTCTCGCCTTAAGACAGCTGGGATAGGCTCCTGCGCCCCCGACGACCCTGAAAACGATCAGTGGAAACGAATGGATGGATGCATTTAACCTGACATGCATCTTTTTATACTGTGGATGGAAACCTACAGAGTTACAGTGAGAACCTGCAGGAACTTATGATCAGGAAGCTTCCTGCTGCATCCAAAATGGAGAAACTGAAAATAATACAGACGTTATTTGGTTTTAATTTACAATGCAAGTCAGATTCAGTTTACATAAAGTGTTTGCACTGAAAACCATCAGTTTTAGTGAGAGAGATCACTGCAGGAGCTCTCAGGCAAAGCTGAGCACACACACACACACACACACACACACACACACACACACACACACACACACACACGCACACACAAGTGCTTTTAAGAAATTAAAGAAAACTGATTTGCTCACACAGGATGCTGATGTATAACAGCCGCCTGACATGTCATTGTAGAGAAGTTCAGACCTCCATGATTGAGTGTAAATATTCTCATAATAATCTGTAAATATTCCAGAGCTGTGCAGCTGTGGAATATAAATGTTCTGTTGCTTTCATCTGTTTATCTTAAAGTTTCATAAATAAAATGCTTTTTAAATGAATTATTATGTCATAGTTTCATATTTTTTGAAACTACCTCACAGGGAAGGTAGAGGAGAGGCAGGGCGCAACTACAGGTAACAACCTGACCTGGTTTGTCTTCATGATTTTCTGTCAGAAATGAAATTAGAGGAGAAATAGGGAACAAACGGGAACAAGGTTTCTGTTGATGAGTGGACACATGAGACAGGACTTATGTTTCCATCCCACATGATGACACCATGAGCCAATCCTCAGCAACTCTAGACTTTTTTTTTTTTTTCAGTCATTTCCAAATAATTTCCAGGAATATTTTTGGGAAACTTGTCAAAATATTTTTCTTTTAGGTAGATGAGGTTTACTGGTTACAGTCTTCATCATTTCATTGATAACATCCCCACCGTCCTGGTATAAGTAAGTTAAAATCAGTGTCAGAATTTTAAAGTCATCCCATTTCATATACAAGAGTAACAAAAAGTATTTTGTTTACCAACTAACAGCTCTTTGAAAGGTCCTCATCTTTTCTCTGAGATAAACCACAGATAATAAACTCTCTCATCCTGTGAATAACAATGAAAATGTTAAACTGATCCTGCGTGTGAGGTCATTTTAATATTTACATGGGGGGAAAAAGACCTGAGAATTAGTTTTATGAGGCCTGGATTACATCATTCATTAATCTCTACCATGTTTGGTTGAAATCAAATATTGAAGTCATCATTTAGTGATCAGAGAAAGCCATCACAACTTTATTATTAAAATGTTTCCAGTTTTAGTTGCATATTATGAAACGTCAGATAAGAATAAAACAACAACAAAAAACAATTTTTAAATGTAAATGTTGCACCTGTGCAAAACTACATAAGAATATTTCAACAGCAGAGGTAGTGGTATATGATTAACTTATACAGAAACGCTTTTAAAACTTGTTTGTGGGTAAAGCCATCAAACCTTTAAAATATTTGCCTGGATATTTTGTACATGAAGTTTTTATGTCCTATTAACCACTGAAATGAACATTATTTTAGATAATTCTTCAAAACAACTGCCCAAACAAGTGATCATATGCATGTCTAAGTGAGAGGACATTACAGGAGTCATCATTTTTAACTCAAGCAGGTGATGTTTCCACTTTTCTACTGGGTAGAGCTCAGAACAGGTCAGTAGACTACAGCAGGTCAACAAAGACAACAAATCTACTGAAGCTCACAATAAACATTATGTGACTTATTATATGGCACTGACTGTTGATAAGTCTGGCCTGTAGTTATCTGATGTTTGAGATTCAGAAGATTGAAAAACCTTTTGACTGTGTGACTTTGTGCAACTACAGAAAAATGATCCAGATGCAAAAAATAAAGTAAAAGCTGAGAGACTGCATGATATTAAACTGGCTCAGTATTTCTCTTCTCTTGTTTTGACAGGAGACCAGTGAAGAGCAGAAGATAATGAAACTTCAATATGATATAATAACACATTAATGTACCATAGAAAACCACTCAAAAATTGTCCAATTGTCCATTTTGTAAATGCTAGTCTCCAGGATTTCTTTTTATGACAAAGGGAGAGAGAGATGGCTGATGTGATGGAAAGAATGTGCTCATTGTGAACCTGCTGTAATCTATGAAGAGCACAGGGCGCCAGTGGCGCAGTTACCAATTTTGGAGTTCTCTGGCAAATGCCAAACATCCTGCACGGTGTTGGGCTGTAAACACAACCCCCACCTGTGGACATTGGGCCCCCACACCACCCTCATGGAGTCTGTTTCTGACCATTTGAGCAGACACATGCACATTTGTGAAGGTCATCTTGCAGGGCTCTGGCAGTGCTCCTCCTGTTCCTCCTTGCAAAAAGGCGAAGGTAGCGGTCCTGCTGCTGGGTTGTTGCCCTCCTACGGCCTCCTCCACGTCTCCTGATGTACTGGCTGGTCTCCTAGTATTGCCTCCATCCTCTGGACACTACACTGACCGACACAGCAAACCTTCTTGCCACGGCTCACATTGATGTGCCATCCTGGATGAGCTGCACTACCTGAGCCACTTGTGTGGGTTGTAGACTCCGTCTCATGCTACAACTGGAGTGAAACCACAGCCAGCATTCAAAAGTAACCAAAACATCAGACAGAAAGCAAAGGTACTGAGAAGTGGTCTGTGGTCACCACCTGCAGAATCACTCCTTTATTTCCACCTGTTGTCTATTCCATTTGCAACAACATGTGAAACTGATTGTCAATCAGTGTTGCTTTCTAAGTGGACAGTTTGATTTCACAGAAGTGTGATTGACTTGGAGGTACATTGTGTTGTTTAAGTGTTCCCTTTATGTTTTTGAGCAGTGTAGATTAAAAATATATTTTTTTTTAAATTTAATATACTTAATTCTTTTTTAATCCAAGAGCAGTCACCATCACCCACTCTGTGCCCATGACTTGAAGACTACTGTATAACTTTGCTTAACTGCTACACTACATTCACTTTTTCTACTGTTTTTAATATAGTTGGCTGATACTATTCTTACAACATTTACATATTTGTGTTCCACTGGCTCAATAAAGAGCTGCTAAACAGTGTTTTTATATTTTTAACAGAGACAACAACAACAAAATCAATGACGACAGTGGGACAGTGGTGAGGTATTCAGTAGGAGTGACACACTGTGTAAAAACATTTTTAAAATATGGTAGCTCATTGTAAAAACAAATTTGTGTTGCCGTTTAGTTGACACAACTCTTTAATTCAAACTTTTAAGTTAGTTCAACTTGTTTACTATACTTGGGTTAAAGTTGGCCCAACTTTTCTCCAAGATGACATAGTGACTTAGTACACCTAATTATAGACGTTGCGTCAGTTTAATGTTTCTCTTTGGGGTCTAGTTAGCCCCGCTGTTACAAATGAAGTTAGTTCAATTATTTGCAGTTTTTTGCTGCACTCATTATTTTTCTCTGCTGCAAAATAATAATACAGTGCTGCCACCCAAAAAATTAAATACACAATAAAAAGCTATTTTAAATGAGCAAAACACAAAGAAACAGTTCGTTAAAACTTTAAGGACAGAGACGATTTCATAGGATGATGGCACTAAAAACAGTACAAACCAGTTAAACAGCAAATATGTGGAATGATGGTGGCAGGTACAGCTAAAGGTTTATAAAAACTTAAGTGGGCCTGTTCATTGTGTTGCATAATCCACATTTCATACTAAATTTTAATTACTAAATACTACATTTGTGTAGCATCATGCTCTGCAAGAAATGCTAAATGCTTAAACTAAACCTGACCTGAAAAAATGAAAACTGCTGCTGATTTACTCAGCGTGAGTGTGTTTAGTATTAGATGAGTCAGGTAGTACTGAAGGTTCACAGAGTGGAGACGAAATTTGTCTTTAGGCTCTATGTTAAACCATAAGAATGCTTTTTGGATGGTTTTCATGTGAAAGTGTCTATGTTAACTCTAAAGTTTAATCAACTAACCTAGTGTGAGCACTTCTGTTTGAAAGAGTTTCTGCCAGAAAATTTCACCCACTGCTGTCTTTTGCAAAGCTGTGACGTCACAACAAGCTGGCTGGTCATTTTCAATGATGGTCATGGAACAAGACTGATTATTATATCAATTCATTATGATTAATAACACCAACACAGCGATAAATACAGTGTAAGGCTGCATGTATGTGGACAGGTCAGCAGTCCACCACAGGCTGACTCTGTGATAGTTTGATGAGTTTCAGTCAAACAGTAAGTCTGTTACTAAAGCACATTAGATGCAGGTTCTCAGCACCTAAATCTAATGTGAGCATATTTCACCAAGTCCAACAAAACCTTTCTGTACTGCTTTAAATGTGTACCTGCTTATCTGGATGTTCAGTGCTGAGAGTCAGTCACCCAGACTCAGACCTCTGCACCCTCCAAAACAAAAGCAACTTCAGCTGATCCTGCGACTGACTTCAGGGTACAGATCTCTAGTGGTGTGCGGATCGATATTGAAATATCGATTCTTCCGATACCAGTAAATTATGTTCTAGAATCGATTCTCATATTAAAATAGCGATATTTTAGTACTTTGGGGTATATTTGAAGTTTATTATTAACAGGAACACAGTGGAAAGAAACTATATCATTTGGATCGTCTAAATTGGAAGGAACTACTTCCTCTTATGCCTTTCATAGTCATGTGCGAAATACAGCTGTATAAATGTGTCGCAGCCCCTTGGCGTGCACACTCACAACAATGGCTGAGCATAGATGTGTGGACGTATTTTACATATTCTGTGATATGATTTACAGTGTAAATCATATCACAGAATATGATGAGCTTATGTTAAGGCGAACTGAAGAGGAGAAGAGGGACAGGTGCTGCTAGGGCGAGACTCTCGCAGAGTCCTTTAGTGCTGCAGGCAGGCAACATGTTCAAATAGCACACAACTTCAGGTTTTTTTTATTTCTATATGATAATTCTGCATTATTAAGCAATAAGAACAAGTAGTCTGATGTCCTGTAATCATTATGAAGCTATATTATTATATTATTATTACAGTTACATAATACAATTATATATTGCATTATGAAATACAATGAAAAATTACGTTTTTGTACAGAGTATCGGTATCGGATCAGTATCGTCGTTACCACCCTGAATTTTACTTGGTATCTGATCGGAAAGCAAATCAGTGGTATCGCACATCTCTACAGAACTCCACAGGAGCTCTGTAGCGATTTTAAAATTCTTTATCATTAAAAAAAAAATCACTGGAACAGAAGCTAAATATAACACAAACATAACAGTTTGCCTCCAAAAAGTGTCTGTGAATCTGGTACCTGTTTAATTAAATAAACTTGCTTTTGGCTATACACCCACAACTCTTGTGATGTGACTTAAGGACACTTGGAGTACAGTAAAAAACAAAAACAAAACTAAAAACAAGCCTTATAAGTGTTGCTGCCACAGAGCTGCCCTTGCTTGCTTGATCGCTGATCTAGAACTTCCTACGTGTGTAAGCGTGTGGGTGGGGGAGGGGCATTTGGTTATACACCCAGCAGGAAAATCAAAGCCTTCATGTTCCGTTTATAAATGCATGGAAGTAGAACTAGCTAAACTGAGCTCACTAACATATCTTTACTGTATTACAGAGCACAACAACATCGCCTACACTGTGCAGTTTAAGCAAATTTAAGCAATGCAGACACATTACACCACCCTACGTCACTTAGCTTTTATAATGGCTGCCAGAGCTGTACTGGGTGTTATCGAGCGTTTTCCCGATGGGCCGGCCTCTGGACACTGGATTGCCCAATCAAATCTCTTCATGCGCCCTGCTCCTCTTCTACCTTCGCTGTGAGCTCACGCAGCTTGTAGAAACGGTTTAGTGCGGACGAAATGGCGAAAGGTGCAGCTGAAAATTAACTTTAAAAAATGTGTTAGCTATTATGGTGGACCAAACGTGCTAGGCCTATTTCTTTTGGCCTAGTCCAGCCCTGAAGCCCTGCCTCTCCACCATTTGTCTCACAGTAACTGGCTGTCATGAAGTTTGATTGGATCAGCTCAGAAAGCGGTGAGGTTGTAGTGCTGTTGTGTAAAGGTCACGGAGTTGATAAACCATTTAATAAAAATGAAAACACTGATAGTATTAAAAATATATTATTATTATTCCCACCCTCTATCTTTTTGTGCTCACAATCGTGTTACGTTACCAATGATTATTTGTTTGTTTTTGTTTGTTTGCATTATGATTGAACTTTGATTTTGTCATTATTTGTCATTCCTAGTCTTTTGAGTTCAATGTTAGAGTTCTTAGTCTTCTGGTTTCTGTCACTGTGTTACGTTTCCTGTTTTACTTTGAAAGTCTCTGTGTTATGTCAGTGTATTCAGATTTGCTCCCCCCATCTCGTAATGTTAATTAGATCCAACTGTGACTCTCTCCTGTGTGCAGTTCCCTCGTTATCCCTCAGTGTATTTAAGCCCCGTGTTTCTGTCTGTCACTGCTGTGTTGTACCATCATCCTACACTGTATGTTCGGTCCATCAACCTGCCTAATTTATTTGTGTCTTTAGTTTAGTTAGTTTTTTCCTTGTTCAGCAATAAAGCTGTTTTTTAAGTTTACGTTTTGTGTCCTGGAGTCTGAATATTGGATCCTTTTCCTGGCTTCCTGCACACAGCACATGACAAGGAATTTAAAAAATGTGGGATTTTATCACAGGACAAAAAGGGCCTGTCTCCGTCTAGCAGTATACAAATTTATGAATCTGTCATGTATCAATAATCTTTATGGAGAGAATATGGGGAGATCAGATCCGTCACAGAACGTTATATGGATATTATATGGGAATGAATATTATAAAATATCTTGTAAAATACAAGATATGTACATCCCAAAGGTCACAGATCTGGCAAAAGGTCTTTAAAGATTTGTCTGGAAACATTTTATATAATAAAAGAAAATCTGCTTATAGCTCCAATGGCAAATTGGCAGGCCTTCATGTCAAAATATGAAGGGTCAGACACAGATCCTTCAGTGGAGTGTTTTTTTGTTTGTTTGTTTTTTAATCTTGTCCTGCCTGGCAGCAATTGCAATCAGAATAATGAACTGAACGGCGGTGCCAAACCCATTTTGCTTTTCCAAGGTCAGGTCTACAAACACTCTATTGGCTCCTCTTGTTCATGTGTTTCTTTTATCTGTTTATTTATTCATTTCTATTTGTGTTACTTCAGTTATTACATTATATGTGGTATAGTGTGTCTAAGGCACGAGAGAAAAAAAGGAAAGAGGGAAAAATCGAGAAAATATAATAAAAGGGTAGAGTACAAATAGAAAAGCACAATGATACAGCACCTGGAACAAAAAACACTGCAAATGCACAGATAAACAAATCAATAACCTTCTTGTGGTGAGTGTGTGAGAGAGAATACCTGTGTCTTTGTCATGAAGGTACTTAAAAGGCACCAGTTTAGCTCAGTGGGATGAGCAGGCGACCCTGTGTTTTATGGCTGAGAACGGCAGGTCGAGTCCGACCCGTTGCCTCTTGCCACGTGTCTCTCTCTCTCTCTCCCTGGCTTTTGTTTCAGTCTTAACTGTACCTTAAGGGCCGGAACCAGAAAAAGGCCCCAAAAAACAAATGTACTTAATTAAATTAAAGTCTGGAAGCCACAATAATGCCCCCCAGGAGCCAGAGGCAAACAGAGATGGAACCAGGACCACTGGGCCATCCACAGCCCCCAAGAATACTGAAGACCTGAGGCCACACATCTCGGCTACCTGCACGTCCATCACAGAGTAACAGAAGCAGCTGACCTCCCTAATATTAGACAAGATCAGGCACCCAAGAACCGCTCGGCTTTGCTGGCTAGTCTAACAAAAACAGGGTCTCCTTTCTCATAAGACTCAGGATACAAAGTCAAAATGATGTTAATCAGTTAGATTTGTAAGAAACATTTACTGGGTATAATATGTTTATTTCTGGCTAGTGAACTAAATTAGGAGTTTTCAAAGTATTTTAGTAGTTATGATAATAGCTTTTCTACTTTTATCAAATGCTTTTGAGAAGTTTAACTAGCGAGTGCTATGGCAGTAATGTTAAGATAAAGTTAAGTAATAGGTGTTATTGAAAATGCACTGACTCAGTTTCTGGAACCAAAACTTGGTATGAAAAAGCTAATGGCAAGCTAGCAGACTTCTGACTGGATAAGTGGAAGAAAATTGATGGTGGATAATGATTTTTGAAATAGAAACTGACCTATAACACGTCCCCATTTGCTATTTTATGCCAACAGGAGCTGTTACTGCTGTCAGAATAGCTTATCATTGTAAATGATAAAGCTGATCATGTTGACTACAACCAGAGCCAACCAACAAAAATATGTCAAGATGAATGAACTAAGCCTGGATGAATTCTTGAATTCAGATAAGCCATCCCAGAAAATTTGAAATTAATTGTGTAATTAAGTGGACAATGTCACTTTCTAGAAACCACTTTCTAACATGTATGCAGGTATACAGGGATTTTGTTTTTACGTAAAAAACATGTCAGCTTTGACAATTGACTTTTCATATCCTTATAAAGGAATAAGGAAAGGACCACGGAGAGTAGCCTGCTGATCTCAGCAAGTGACTGTAAGAAACATGAGCAATCTGACAGCTCCCCAAAAATGAAGCTAAAACATCTCCAAAACGTCCAGGTCATAAGCTCTGATTCCTCCATGTTAGCCAATCCATCTGGGATCAAACCAGGGGCAGATCTTCAGAGTGGGGGCTGCCCATCTGCAGTAGAGCCTCTTCAGTAAACCCGAGAAAAAACCAGAGGTCCCGCCGCACTTTTTCAGTAAATTAAATGTGTTAGTAAGCTGTAACTGACGTCATTAGCAAAGACGAGCTGTTGAGGAAAGCCATGCTCATTAACTGGTCAATGCATATGAATGAATTTACCCTGACGAGAGAAATCACTGTGAGCTTGAAAGTTAATTAAAATCAGCTGGAATGTAAATGTGTCTGCCTTCTGAGCTTCTTCACATTTTTCATAGTACACGTTTGACACATATTTTTTCATTTAAAACAATGATAACATTAATAAATATAATTAACATTTACACTATAAGGATAGAAACAAAGCATGGATCCATTTGCATTGATCTAATACTGATATTGATGCAAATGTCGACCGGTCCACCTCTAGTGCAAACAGCAGCATGTTTCAGTGTGTCTCCACATCAGTGAGGACAGTAACACCAAATCAAACGACCGTGCACTTCATTAATCCCTCATTAATGGCACATTTAACAGTTTTAGCTGAAGATGAATTTCTGAGGATTGAAAATGTTGAATGTTTTTTTTGTAATCATATTTTCTAATATTCTTTTATGTATTTCATGCATGTATTTTAAGACAGGTGGGAATTATGTCTCCTCACCCCCGTCTTCATCACTAATGACCTAGTCCAGTATTTACTTGGGCGTGACTTAACCAGTTAACCAATACTAACCTGTTATATGTCAGCTGGTCTATCCATGAAGGTGTGATTGGTTAATTTGAATTTTTTCCTGTTTCCTGTTTTTAGCGTAAGCACACTGTTACTATGTGTTACTATGACCCTGATGAAGGCCACAAGCCGAAACGCGTTGGTCAGTCAATAAAGTTGTTCCTCTTCCCTTTAAGTGTTGCTGGAGTTTCTGCATTGTGATTGAAAATGTTCTCACAGTATTCTTCTCTCACTGACTGTAAAATCAGTTCCAGTTTTTGATATCTCAGTTTGTTATTAACACAGCTAATGTCCACAAAATAAAAGAAACTGGATTCAAATAGTAAAGCCCAGCACTGATGTGCTGAAACTAACTACGCACATTTGGCTGCTTAAGTCAAAATTTGTGTTAGGTTATTCCACTTTTTCAGCATAAACTATGTGTATAACCTGATATAATAAAACCCGATGTAAGGTCAAAAGGTCTTCACTTGTATGTTAAAATAAAAACTTTAATCCAGGATTCTTTGCACAGTATTTTTACCACAAGGTTTTCAGAGTCATTCATACCAGACAGAGGCTCAAAGGTATTTGGACAAATTAAATAACTGAAAATAAAATGTTCATTTCTAATACTTGGTTGAAACCCCTTTGTTGGCAGTGACAGCCAGAAGTCTTGAACTCATGGACATCATTAGATTAGATTAGATTAGATTAAATTAGATTAGATTAGATTAGATTAAATTAGATTAGATTAGATTAGATTAGATGAGATGAGATGAGATGAGATTAGATTAGATTAGATTAGATTAGCTAAAACTTGATTAATCCCTTTGGTGGGTTCCTCCAGGAGATTCAGTTTCCAGTAGCACAGCACCGAAAGAAGTTGCACGTTAAAGAGTTGGAATACCAAATAAAGGGAAATGAGAGAGTACAAATATTAGCATAAATGTAGCATATTTACACATATACACATATATACATACAGACAGAATATATAATAAGGATAAATAGGATCAATAAGAATACGAGTGAATTACACATTTCAACTATTGTGAGTCTATTGCACAGTGATTGTTGCACAGTTGAATGTAAAAAAAAAAATATTGCACAGTTAAAAAGCACTACAGCTCAGTTGTCCCCCCCCTCCTTTGTCCTCCTGTTTCCCCTCCCTCTCCTCTCCAGAGAGGAGTTAAACAGTTTGATGGCGTGTGGGACAAAGGAGTTTTTAAGTCTGTTGGTTCTAGACTTTGGGAGAAGAAACCTGTCACTGAACATGCCCGGCATTGTCCATAATGTCCAACAGTTTCTTTCGTGTCCTCTTCTCTGCCACTGTCACCAGAGTGTCCAGCTTCATGCCGACCACAGAGTCAGCCTTCCTGATTAGTTTTTCCAGCCTGGACACGTCCTTCGTTTCTGTGCTGCTCCCCCAGCACACCACAGCATAGAATAGTACTCCGGCAACCACCGACTGGTAAAACATCCTCAGGAGCTTCCTGCAGACGTTGAAGGACCTCAGTCTCCTGAGGAAGTACAGTCTGCTTTGGCCTTTTTTATGGAGGTGCTGCGTGTTGTGTGCGTGTTGCCCGGATTCCTTCTTTTTTAGTGCTCTGCAAGGCCTTTACTGCAGCAGCTTTTAGGTGTTGTTTGTTTGTAGGCCTTTCAGTATGAAGTTTAGTCTTCAACAAGTGAAATGCATGCTGAGTTGCGTTAAAATCACGTGACTGACTAGGCCATTCAAGAATATTCCACTTTGCTTTAAGCCTTGAATGCCATTTGCATCATATTTGATGCAAACGTTTCTTAAAGGAAAAACGGTACAAACACGTTCTGTAATTGCAAAATGTTATGGACAAAACTCTTTTGTTATATAAAATTAATTTTTAACAAAAAGTTGCCAAAAATGCCCAATGTTTCAAATGTGACAACATCTGTAATAAACAACATGATATCGCAAGGAAAGTTTTTGTTTGTTTGCTTTTGCTACATGTTTTCCATCTGTATTATTAAATGCCAGACAATTGGTTAAACTGGATTTGAGCAGACAGTTTGTCTCTAAACACCTCAGAAATCATTCGGCTGCTTCTGTCCGGTGTCACATCATCAATAAACACTAGTGTTTACTAGTGCGCTGCCATAACTGTATAACTTTCTACAGGACTGAATATAACATCAATATGTAAAAGTCCAGAGCCTCTGTGCTTTATCTGAGGACGATGTGTCGTACACAAAGCAAAGGTCTCCATCACACTTTTCATAAACTGTTTGGTTTGTCCATCTTGTCAAACCAATATTGAAATAATAATAATAAAAATAATAATAATAATAAATCCTGATCATTTACGCACAATGTATTAAGTTCAGAAATGAGAAAAATCTCTTTCAAAAACCTTTCTGTGCAAACAAATGTCTAAAATTACATGTAAATTCTCTCTCTTTCCTTTAAGGTTCAAAAACCTTAAATGGGTGTGCACCAGTCACCTCTCATGCCCACACTGAGGTTTTGAGGAAAATTTAACACTGCCAGCTTCACACAGATGTACAAATGTAAGTGTGTTCAAGTCCCAACAAACAAACAAACAAACAAACAAAAAGGCAGGTATAAGGTGGAAACCCAGATGTCCTAGTTCTACACTAATTTCTGTACAATGGGAGGAAGTCAAGCCAAGTCATCTGTTTTTTATATAGTCGTTGATCTCTGCTGAAGCTCTGGACGCTAAAGGTTTTTATTAGGGAAAGCCTTAACATCTAGGGACTATGGAAGCCCGTTCCCGCCACTAAAAAAAAAAAAAAACGATACTTAACTCGAAATTTTGACTTATTTTTCTCGAAATTTCGACTTATTTTCTCGAAATTTCGACTTAGTTTCTCGAAATTTCGACTTAGCAACTCGAATTTTCGACTTAGTAACTCGAAATTATGAGAAAAATAACTCGAAATTTCGAGTTAGCTCTGCCAATCAGTAATCTACGTGAATGACGTCATTTCCTTGTTACCCGGAAGGATATGGCACAAAGGCACGCGCACTCAAAACTGGATCGTCTCGTGAGCTACAGTGAGCTACAAATTGCGCCAGGTTCTTCAGCTTTGAATGCCTTCCTACAAATGATAACTGGATAAAAGGTATACAAAAACGCTGTGACAGCGATTGTTACATACAAAGTTGAATAGAATGCAACGTGAGGGTTAACCAGCGCCGTAGCTCCGCAAACGCACATAACGCACACTGCGTAGGGCACCAAATGGCCGGTAGGGCACCAAAAAAATCAGGGACGTAAAAAAAAAAAAAGTAAACCATATTAATACTATAAATATCATATGCATTAATATGGTTAAACAATACAAAAGCAACATAAAACAATTTTCCCGAGAAAAGGGGTGAATCTGCTTTGTGCCCTGTCTCCAGTCTCCTCCTGGTGCCCCCCCCCCCACTCCCAGTGGTCTGTTCTATAATGCCTCAATTCGGTATTGGTAAACACCTGTTTGAACATGGCCTCGAAACGGCAACAGGAGTCGGGAGCGGAGAAAAGAAAGAAGAAGAGGAAGCGTGATGAAACTCAGGCGTCGCTTGCCGGTAAGGCAATGTTTAAATAATAACAATAAAAAAAGTTCATTATTGTAGCCCTTGCTTGCACGCTCATGTCCGTCAACTCTGTGATAGCTCCTGTTAGCAGTGTTCATACTGTGTTAACAAATGTTGCAAATGATTGATGTTGGGTAGTTTGTTTACGTTGTGGATATGAATATAGAATGGACTACTAAAAGCAACTCATCATGGTCACTCAATTGACGGTTTTCAGATAACGTTAGCAATCGTGAGACTAGCATTTCCCTCCTCAGGTTGCTAGCTGGCTAACGTCATGCATGCTACTGATTAACCTTAACTTTGGGATAGGTCAGTGATGCAGTCAAGTATTATTATCAGATTAGACAAGATTACTTTGTATGCTGCTGCATTTCAGGATATCTATAAAGACGCATATCTTATTTATGCGGCATAAATAAGATATAGGTTTCATATTACAGTGTAATATGAAACCTATATCTTCCAGTAATATAGATTTCCTACTTGCGCATTTATATCAAATTATGTACAGCATGTTTATATTGCCATTTGCCATTATGAAAATCTATACATGTAAAATATAGTTAGTAATTTTTAAATGTACCAGTGACTTACTTAATTTATTAGTCTTATAATGCAATTTTTCGTAGGCCTACTGTAGATTCAAAATTGTATTTCTGTAAAATCCCTGAATATTTTCTCTTGTATGCAGGGTCAATGCTTAAATATGTTCAAGGAGGATCTCAAGGACAGGATGAACCATCCAGTAGTAGTGCCATCCCTGGACATCAACCACCAGCCATTGTAGACCCTGCAACAATCCCTAGCCAAGAAGAACAAGAACCATCAACCACCAGTTCAGGTACAGTTCCATACACAAGTACCACTGAGAGTCCTGTCACTGAGAGACTATCAGAAAGTGACACTGTGGAGACATGTGTGCCCCCTTCAACCGATCCTGCTCTTTGGCCAGCTCACATTGTAGATGCTGATCGTGTTGAAATTGTGCGGAGAGGTCCTTTTAATGTCAGCTCTGATTTTAATTTTCCAAAGGGGCCTGAGTATTTATTTGTAACAGTATTTTTAACCTCCTTTAACCTTATTTATTTGTTTAACTGTCATGTTTGTTGTTATTTAATTAAACAAATTCCACTGAGAAATTCAAAAGTATTAATGTTTTTTTTTTTTTTTTTAAGTGGCGGGGGGGGGCACCATAAAGCATTTGTGCTTAGGGCACCCAAATGGCTAGCAACGGCCCTGGTAAAGGATCTGCAACTGGTTGAGAAAACACTCAAGAAAACACCAAGTTTGCTTTCTCTACTCTTAACTCAGGGTGAAGGGATTCAGAGTTTGAACGAACGCTGCTGTTCTGGTACTGAAAACTGAGTTTCCCATCTTAAGGCCTTTGCACAGCAGATGCGTCAAATATGTGCAAATATTTAATTTGTAAAAAATATCTTGTGGGCTCACACATTCTTAATGCAGCCATGCACACCAAATGCATAATTACACAAGACAAATTTGTGGTTTTTATTTTTTCAGATCAGTTTCAGTTTTTCCACACATCTAGTGGTGACACAATAAAAGCGTGCACGAAGGAAGAACATTTGACTGTTGTTGTGTCTGGAAAAGCTCACAATCAGCTCTCGGAAATTACTTCTCTTCCTCCTCACATGTGATCCCAACTCTGCTAACAAGAGCTCAAACTGTCCCTCCGATATCCTGAAATATGTCAGAAAGCAGTCGTCCTGATTTACACAACTACTTCAACTCCTGGATTAAACCATGAAATTCTCACTGCTGCTGCCTCATATTGGGAATGGGATGTTTCTTCCTTTTTTTGTTTAGTAAAATCAGGATCAGCTGATCATTGCTTGATGTCATCTCCATTTTTTTCAGAGTGTTTTTTCACATGTGTTGAGTTTCGGCTACAAGGGGCTTGAGGTACTAGAGGAATTCATGGCTAGACCACCATGGAACAACACAGTTAGCTGCCCTAAAGCTCACTGCCACTGCAGTAGACACTGGACTACAGACTACCATCAACTACATAAGAAGAGGATGACCCAATTACAGTTGTAATTAACCACTAAACATCAGAACTTACATGAAAGTGAAAAGTTAGCTATCAGAGGCTGATGCCTTTTGTCTTACAAGGATGCGGGAGCATCATTCCAAGGTCACAGAGAGCAGACATTTCAAATAAAATATGCTGGGAAATAATGACTCATCAAGTGCAGAGACGTGACAAATTCATCAGTTTGGTGGCCAAGGCTCTTGGTGGAGCTGATTAAGTTAAAAGTGATATAACTGCTGATACGTTATGTTTCATGTTAAGGAAACTGCTCTATAAGTTTTGTAAGTGACTTTGGTTTATGTCATTATCCTTATGTGATAACTTTACTTGCAAATTACATGAAGCTTATAGGTGAGTTCTGTGAGGAAGATCTGTAATCACTCATCTGCCTGGTTTCCTGTGTGTTCAGGTGCTAATCAGTTCCTTACATCGGTTCCACTTTTCCACACTGTCAAACTCAACGCTGACATCATCGTACATCCAGCTTGTTATCAGTGCTCACTTCAAAAGCCTGCATGCTGATGTTACAGTGGTGGTATCAGCGCCAGTGGAATTAGCAGCTTGCACATCTGAAAATAGCAACTGTCAGTACTGAAAGGTATACAGATGTTATAGCAACATATAGTCTCTTCCAAAAGTGATATTTTTCATTGAAGCTTATTTCAGCAAGACAATGGTAAACAACAAACTGGAGCTATTACAACAGCATTTGCTATTACCAGGTTAGATTTGTATGAATTATACATGTATCAGTTTCATGTTCTGGGTTGTTAGTAGTTGTACCCAGTGTTATCTTGTTTTGCTGTTGTTCATCTGTTTCACGGTTCAGTGTGTTGTGTCAGGCTTTATTTCAGGCAATTTTTTTTTAATTATTTGGTAGGAAAGTGTAGAACGTGAGAGGAAAGTAGGACAAGAATGAAGACATGGAGAAAATAGTCTGGGACAGAGTTGAACTGATGTCCCTCCAGAAGGCCTTTGGTAGGTGGGTCACCTATTCTTTGTTTTTTATGTGGTGTCAAAGTCTCAATGTTCAGCTGAGTTTATAAATAACTTCAAGGTGTATACTATAATTAAATAATGGTTATAAATAAATAAAATAATTTATAAATATAAAAAATGTGTCTACAAGCGTTCTTGATTTTCACCACACAATGACCCACCCATTAACTTTATTTGGAAGGTATCAACATCCTTAAAGTCTGACACACAAACAAACAAGAAAACTCAGACTTTCTATTATGAAAATTGTTCTGTCTATGGACGGGGTTTTCCACCTACACAATCAAAAGTAAAGATTTGTCTTTTTTTGTTATAGCTGTTCAGTCTTGAGCTGGTGAGCATGATTCGCATCTAAAGATTCAAAGGTTTAGGCAACAAAACAACACAAAATTGATCAGAATGTTAATCCAGAGGGAGGGAAACACAGGAACACTCTCGACATTCCTTAGGGATGGGACACCAGGGAAGACCTGTGCACAGGGAAACATACAATTATTTGCCAGAAGTTGTAGAGAACACGGTCAGATATCTCAGGGATGGTTTCACTCACAAGGCAGGTCAACGATTTAGAGCTGAGGGAATGTCAGCCACTGCCTCAAGAAGGTGGGTGATGATCCAGAGGTGAGGAGGGCGGAGACTTGGAGTAAATGCCACCCACAACCATCACACACACACACACACAAACCCGCCAGAGCAATATCAAGGCAAGAGAATGATTAGGCTGACTGGACAAAGGGGCAGGACGAACTTCCTGTGTTGTGATTCCCGGCACTTTTAAGACTACATTACTACTGTCCTGTACTGTGTATAATGGAAGTTTATTTTCTGTTAATGTATCTCACAAAATGTCTAAATATTATGACCACGCTGTTATACACAGTATTGAAGGAACTATTTTCTCTCTCTCTCTCTCCTTATCCTTTTCAGGGTCGCGGGGTCGCTGGAGCCTATCCCAGCTGTCATAGGGCGAGAGCCAGGGTACACCCTGAACAGGTCGCCAGTCTGTCGCAGGGCTAACACAGAGACAGAGAAAACCATTTGCACTCACTTTTACTCACATTCACACCTCTGGGCAGTTTGAAGTTTCCAATTAGCCTAACCCCACTGGACTGTGGGAGGAAGCCTAATGATGCTTAATCTTTTAGGGCTTTCATGGTTTTCAGTTTTATTTATACCCAAATATATAAATATATGGGTCCCACCACTTTAACATTGAAAATCATGCAAGGAATAAAAAAAATTAAGCATCAATATTGTGCTTAGATAAATAATTTTTAGATTTTGTGTATGATTAATTAGATAACTGAAAGCATTTTCTGTTAAATTGTATTATTTTTAATGATACGGTTGTTAGATGTGATACTGAAAAATGTCACATTGGGTTATAGGGTAAAATGAAGTAAGCTAACCAACACTAGGAAAGTCAAGCAGCTTCTTTCGTTTGGACTTTGCTGTGAGTTTAATTACCGTCTGTCTCTGTTTGTTTTTTGAAACCCAGACTTGACTCTTAACATCCCCTCTTAACCCTTCCCTTCTTCATTCATGGTTCATATGAAGATATTTTACTTTCACTTTCGTTGATAACCCTAAAGGCTGCGTTTACCCTAGATTTAAGTGACGTTTACTGTCAGAGTAAATTCCTATTGGCTCAGATGGAGCCCAGTGGTGACGCACGTCCTGGTTCTCCTCGTTTTCTCCTATTGTAGCTTTGATACTTGAGCTGGAGGCATGGAGGCGCTTTTTCTAGACAAGCGAGCACGCAAAGTCTGTTAAAGGTTTGGGTGTTTATGGTCAAAATGAAGGCCTTGATCTTCGTTTTTCTCCTGGGAATACAGGGGGCAGCAGCAGGTCAGTTTGACTGTTATATTTTTGTCTTTTTATATGTCAGATTTATGTAATTTGAAAGACAAATGGACGGACTGTTTGCTCCCCAGAAAGTTCCTGTACGCTAAACATTTAGTTGTAATGGATGTAATGTAGTAGATAATGTCAATGTTTAGAAACAATCGATTATATTATACAGGTAATTAAATCGTCTGTTTATCTCTTCAATACCTAATAATAAACATTAAAGTTTAGATGAAGGCAAAGATTAAAACAAGGCGACTTATGTCCCAAACTATTTGGTGATTTCCGGGTTTAAACCGTTCGTGACGCATTTTTAAGCGTTGTGACTGTTGCTGTCTCTCCAAACAGTCCAACAAATAAAACATCAGTGAGGAGGTCTGATGATAATCTGGTGACAATAATTAAAACGTTTATTTTAAAAACTAAGTAGCATTTTAATTTTCATGAGGGTTTAAAACATTTCCACACAACAGCTGCTCATTAAAGTTAACTAAGGTTCATTTAAGTATCTTTATAAATGTTATTTTTATTTTATTATTATTTAAAAATGATTTGTTCAGTATATGAAGAGCCACATGTCATTTGATGTAGTCTATTAAAAGTTAAAAGACTCCTGCTTTGTATTGTCTTCAGTATTATTCACCAGTGTTATGCTTGTGAATATTTTCTGTTTGACAAACATGCGCACACATATCGTAACTAACGAGTAGTTACACCCGGATATGAAGTTCACTGTTTTTCTGGTGTTATTGCTTAATTAACAGCGCAATGAGGTGACTTTTGTTGTGAGGTGTATAAATAAAATAAAATAGAATTCAATTGAACTGAATTGAGATGCAAATTAAATCATTATTACTTAATAATATCAGATAGTTTATGTATGTAAAGTGCCAATACACTACACATACCATCATGAACTAATTTTTTGTATCACTGCTGAATGATCAATAAGAAGCTGCAGGTGAGAAATACCAGAAAAGTTTCGCTATTTATAAACAATCTCCACCAGGGAGCGCTAATGAGAAGAGTTTTAAACTAACAAATATTGTTGACTTTTGATAACTGAAAACTCACCTGAAAACCTGATTACAGAATAAAAGATAAAATAACAATTGCTAAGATAATATTCCCCAAATAATAGTTACCTAACGTTAGCTTTGGTTTTATTGATAATATTAAAGATCAGATATTGGAAGTAAAACTTTCTGTAACAATTTTAAGCTTAAAAAAATCTATAAAAATAATATAAACAAAGAAGAAGCATCGATATGCTTCAATCAATTCATATAATTTGAAATATCAAAAATTGAAATGCAAAAGAGAACAACTCACTTCAGAAGTCACGCTGCGTAACAAAAGCAAAACAGATTAAAAATAATATGTATTTTGTTTAACAATGAAAACAAAATAAAAATATAGTTAAATTAAAACCTATAATGAGTTCAAACCATCAATCATGAAAACTGAATTAAACCAAACTGAAGGATAAACACCAGTTTTAAAACTTTCTGTGAATAATCAGGTTCAAACTAGAATTTGAAGTTTTGAAGAAAAGAGGATCAGAAAAATGACATTAACCACTGAATATCTATTCATAAATCTATTTTGTGTTTATTGAAGGGACAGCAGGATTATTACAGGATGTCCTTAATGTGCTGAAGTTTTTCTTATTGTGTTATTTAAAAAAATAAAATAATTTATTAGTCTGTGTTCCTGAGATCTCACAACATTAACTGTTTCTTACAGTGACCCACTCGCTGAAGTATTTCTACACTGGATCCTCTCAAGTCCCAAACTTCCCAGAGTTTGTGGTTGTTGGGATGGTTGATGATGTTCAGATTGATTATTATGACAGCAACACACAGAAAGCTGAGCCCAGACAGGACTGGATTGCCAAGAACACAGATCAGCAGTACTGGGAGAGAGAGACTGAGGGCTTTAAGGGCACCCAGCAGTCTTTCAAAGCCAACATTGAGATTTTAAAGCCTCGCTTCAACCAAACTGGAGGTTTGTTCATGTTTCATTTTTTACTGATATTTGCTGTTAATGTTTTCAGTGTATTTTGTTTACAGTAGTAAACAGGTTTGCACACATATTAAATGTTTCATTCAGATTACAGATTAAAATTATTAACATAATAATTCGTAATAAATGTAGAACTACAGTCTGTGAAGCTTTAATTTAATTCAAACAGCTTTAATGATCATGTTTGTATGAACTGGCATAATTTAACTGTTTAGTTGATCAAAATAATCAAATAATAAAAATAAATTCATGATATTTGAAGTTTTCTGTTTATATTTAGGATTTTTTGCCTCTGAAACCTTGATGGTTGTTTTTGCTACAATTTCTTAATAATCGATTATTCAGAAATTAATCTCCAGAAAATCAGCTGGATCTAAATAATCAGTCTGAGATGTATTTGTTTTAAAATTATTGTGAACTAATATTTAACTTTTAATAAAAACAATCCTGGACTGAAACTCTCCTTCAGTGGAAGCTTCTAGAAAGACCTGAGGACAGTCTGGTGTGTAGTTTTCCCGCAGTTAGACGATTTTTTTTAGAACGATAGGAGGCTGCAGAGTTTCAGAGGATGGAAACTTAAACCCAGGATCAGGATCTGTGTCTGCTGCTCAGGATCCATCTTAGTGTGTTTGTCTCTTCCTGTAGCTCACAGGAAGTCGCTCCGTGTCTCAGTTCAGACGTCCCTCACAAATAATCACATATTGTAATAAATTATAGAAAAAGAAAATATGTCAGACACCATCAACAGCATCTTAGGATGAAATAATTTATCATCTAGCTGAGATGTTAAATGTGCTGTGATGTCACAGTTTTGACAGCAGTTTTTCCAGATTCCATTAAACACATAATAATAATAATAATAATAATGATGATGATGATGATGATGATGTTATATTTAATACAAAAAGTAGAATCAAACAGGGTTGACTTTGTAACAGGCTGAAAGTAGAGACAGCTCAATGACCCGTTCACTGTCCACGGCCTCTTTATGAATGAATTTAACTAAATGCATCAACCATTGTGAAAATAAAGCAGACATTCAGCCCGTTTTCATGAGGAAATGTTTTCAGGATTATCTTTCATTAGCAGAGGTTCCATAAATAAATCGGTGACAAACTTAAAGCTACTCTGTGGAAAATAAATAAATATTTAACTTTTAGTTTTACTTCAATAGTACAACAGTTTGGTGAGAAGTAGATAGACCAAAAATAAGAAACACAAACTAACAGACAGACGTTTAAATGTCTCACTTTTCCCATAAACTGGCTGAAGGTTGATTATTAAGGTCGTTAAATCAGGACGCCGTAAAATTCAGCAATAACCCTTCCAGAAAGCCTCCCTATGAGCGGTGAAAAAAACCCACGGGTTGTTTTGGTCATTAAACACAGCTTTGGTCACTCATCTACGCAACATTTACGAGCAGCGGAAAATAACAGCGTTCTGGGCGGGTCACTGAGCTTGCTTTTTCCGGCGCTCAGTGACTAGTGATGTGCAATACCACTTATTTCCTTTCCCGAAGTAATATTCAGGGTGGTATCTACTGATCTGATACCGATGCTTTGTACAAAAACGTAACGTGTTATTGTATTTCAAATTATAGCTTCATAATGATCACAGGACATCAGATTACTTGTTCTTATTGTTTAGTTATGAAGAATTATCATATAGTTGTGAGTTAATTGACGCTATTTGAACACGTATATCTTGTCATTTAACATGTATATACTTGCCTGGACATTTCAACAAAAACGTTCAACATTCACACTTTTAACCAAGTAAATACAGGCGCAGTACTATTGTCGATATCAGCTCCAATGATTTTAAGTTATTCAGGCAGCTGATTGGGGGAGAGTAGTGAGCCATGACCACTATATCACTGTGTTGTTACTTTCCACAATAATTAGTTGAAACAACAAAACACACTTTTCAGCTTTTCATGCTTTTTGAAACTCAGTTTTTTGGAGACCTGTGATGTAAATTCTGTCTCTAAAGCACACAAAAAGGTTTGGACATTTTTCATAGTGCATGTTTGAGGTTTATTTTTCCAAAGAAATTGTTGGAGCTTTTTATTCTTTATTTTTGTTATTCTGAAATTTGTTGGGGTTTGTTGTTGGTTTGTTTATATTTTTGGGTTATTTACAAGTTTATTTGTAGGTTAATATTTGCTTTGTTTTGTTTTGTTTTGTTGTCTTTTTTTTTCTTTTATTATTATTTTTTTATAAATAAAGGGACTGGTATAGGACCAGAATGCACTGGGGTGGGCCTGTGGTTTTTTACCAGAGCAGGAGAAGCAGCGGGTAGGAACAAAGATGGATCTTTGTTATTGGTTGCCAAACTGGAAAAATAAACAATAAAATGCAACTTTCGAGTTTGATAAGTGGACGTCTTTTGCCTGCGTACAAAACATTACCACAGTGCAGCAGTGGCTTGTGAATTTTAAGCTGTAGGATGTTTGGTTGGACAAAGGGAATCCCCACTATAATAATAAACACAGTTCAGCAGGCTACATACTGAACTTGAAGGATAAAAGCAAAGTATCAATCCAGTCATGCTATTATTGATCCGTAACCAATACTAGTGTTGGTATCAATACTATCGATATTTGTATCGACCCGCCCACCTCTATCAGTGACAGCTGTGAGCGTTTTCTTGACTCCTGCAGGGCCTCCCCATGTTTCTCCTCCACTTAATCTACACTCCAATCAAAGGAGTGCAGACAGCACCAGCTCATCCCACATTCACTTTGTTGCCGCCTATAAGGAGGTGTTTTTGCAAGAGTTTCATGGACATTCACGGCGTCCTGATTTATTGATTAGCAATTTTAATATAATTTATTAACCAAACGGGCTGGAAAAGTGTGGAATTTGACCCTAGATGGTGTGTAACTCCACATGTTCATATAAAGAAAATACCTGTGATGATGCACCGAGGCGTTTCTCGGTGCATTCTGAATGTTCTGAATGTTTTAATATTTTTAGTGCAAAATCTGATCTGGTCACAGCGCCGAAAAACACCAAAGTGTCCCAGCATGGAGTCAAATTCAAGGTCTGAATTATTGTTTCAGTCCTCTGGTCTTAGTAAATGTAATAAAAATGACAACATGGTTGTAAAATCTTAGGGGAACCTTTTTCACCTTTTTGTCAGGTCACAGCAAAAGAAATTAACTGTCCATCCATCCATTCGCTTCCGCTTATCCTTTTCAGGGTCACGGGGGGCGCTGGAGCCTATCCTAGCTGTCATAGGGCGAGAGGCGGGGTACGCCCTGGACAGGTCGCCAGTCTGTCGCAGGGCCAACACACAGGGACAGACAACCATTCGCACTCACATTCACTCACACATTCACACCTAGTGGCAATTTGGATTATCCAATTAACCTATCCCCTCAAACTGCATGTCTTTGGATGGTGGGAGGAAGCCGGAGTACCCGGAGGGAACCCACGCAAACACGGGGGGAACATGCAAACTCCACACAGAAAGACCCCGGCCTGATGGTGGAATTGAACTCAGGACCTTCTTGCGGTGCGGCAACAGTGCTAACCACCGTGCCACCGTGCTGCCAGAGAAATTAACTGATTTATCAAAAATTATTTCTTGCATAGTCATCAATGATGACATGAAACATTTGCTGGAGCCTGAAATACTGTAAGTAGAACTCCAGATTAGATTAACATCACATGATCATATTAAACAGAGACACCTCTAGAAAAACCTCAGGACAGTCTGGTGTTTAGTTTCTCACAGGAAGGATTTTGTTGGACTGATGACGGCTGCAGAGTTTCAGAGGATGGAAAGTAAATCTAGAATCAGGATCTGTGTCGGCTGCTCTGCTCAGGACTCAGCTTAGTGTGTTTGTCTGATCCTGCAGCTCACAGGAAGTTGCTCCACCTACAACAGCAGAGATAAACTGTGCAGTGATATCTCTGCAGGCAGGACGTAGATGTGCTAAAGGGAGAAAATGAATTCTGTTTTGTCCCAGTGTCTTTTTCTAAAATCTACATTGTTAATGATGAGTGGTTTTAAAAATCTTCCACTGAGACAAAAGCAGCCATAAATGTAGATCCTCTATATGTTGATCACGTCTCTGTGTCAGTATAAGACTTTAGTGCAGTCTCTCTCTGGTTCACTGCAGTCTTTGTCTCTGTGTTTCTGTCAGGTGTTCACATTGTCCAGTGGATGTACGGCTGTGAATGGGATGAAGAAACAGGTGAAGTGAATGGATATCGCCAAGACGGCTATGATGGAGAGGACTTCATAAGCTTTGACCTGAAGACAGAGACGTGGGTCGCTGCAAAACAACAGGCTGTCATCACAAAGATGAAGTGGGACAGAGACAGAGCTTTCATCACACAGAGGAAGAACTACCTCACCCAGATTTGTCCTGAGTGGCTGAAGAAGTATGTGAACTATGGGAGGAGCTCTCTGATGAGAACAGGTAAAATCTATGACCAGAATTAGATTGTTAACCAAAAGTTATATGTCTCAGTTTATTACTTAATATGATATTAAATTAACCTTTTCATGCATGAATTATGAAGACCTCAATCAGGGCTTTTTTTTCTTGAGTATTTTTATTCATCTTAAGGCATGAAAAAAAGATTTTTGAACTTCATTTTTTTAAACATGTACTTTTCATTTTCAAAGAGTATTTTTACATGTCCACTTAGTTGTACAACAAACATTTTGACTTATGAATTTGACAAATGAATAATTTATATACACTGTGTAAAAACTATAACATAACAAAAACATTTTTTTAAAATATTTTATAACAGTACAACAATATATGTAACAACTATAACAACTATAACCCTGCAAGGCATGGAGTGACTCATCAGTGTCCGATGTAGTGGTTTATGTGCAAGTTTACCATCAACACTGACACAAATACAAGAAAACAGCCTTTGAATAGTTGTCCACTGTAGTGAGCCCTATGTGTGAAAGGGTTAATATAATTGCACTTCGCGTGGCATTTTGACACATTTTTTAAATTTAATTTAATTTTATAAACTACATCACATCAAAAGAAATTGGTATGGTTTAAATAATAATAATAATAATAATCTTTTAAAGTTGCTCCTGGTCGTCATAGCAGATCATCTTCCACAGTTTTAGCTCTGATATACTCATTTCTAATCCTTCTCACTCCTTATGATAATTTTAATATCATCAGTTCTGTCTCCTGTATTTTTCTCAGTGCCACCATCCTCAGATATTAAATCACAGCAGGTCTCACTGCCATCTTGTAAACCTTCCTTTCCACTCTTGCTCGTCTCCATCCACTCCACCTTGTCTGCACTCTCTTCTTCACGTCTCGTCTGCACTATGCACCTCTCCAGCTCAAATAAAAGTAATAGTAATAATACACTGTTTGAACTGTTTGTCTTTACTCCACAGATGTTCCCTCAGTGTCTCTCCTCCAGAAGTCTTCCTCCTCTCTGGTCACCTGCCACGCTACAGGTTTCTATCCTAACAGAGCCGAGATGGTCTGGAAAAAAGATGGAGTGGAGTTTCATGAGGGTGTGAACAAAGGAGAGATTCTCACCAACAATGACGGGACCTTCCAGATGAGTGTTGACCTGGATGTCTCATCAGTCAAACCTGAAGACTGGCACAGATACAGATGTGTGTTTCAGCTCTCTGGTGTGAACGAGGACATCGTCACCAGACTGGACAAATCAGTGCTTAAAACCAATGAAGGTAAGACAGGTATCAGAGGAGAGTAAACCTTATTTTAAAGATGGTCTTCCTTGTTGTTCCATCATTTTTCTGATTAGCTCCAATTTGTTAGGCAAAACAAGGAGATCAAAACTGGTTGTTAGTGTAGTGAAGTTACTTTGAAATATAATTGCATTACTAATACTACTGCTTGGCCCTGTTATGTTCTTCAGACTTTCTCAGACTCATTTTCATCATTACTTTCTGAGTTGCTGCTCCAAGGCTAAAAGAAAGATGATCTTTTAATTTCACTACTATCTCTGCTGGGAAGTTCATCCTATTAAAACAAAAACCAAAATAATATATAATAAAAAAGTGATCCTAAGACCTGTACAGCTTAGATTTGAGGCTGATATTTTAACCTTTATGTTGTGTTTAACCATTTCATGCATGAATTATGACCTCAATCAGGATTTTTTTCTTATTTTTATTCATTTGTAGGCATGAAAAAAAAGTTTTTGAATTTCATTTTTTTAAACATTTACTTCTCAAAGAGTTTTTTTACATGTCCAGTGGACAACATATGCTTTGACTTATGAATTTGATAAACAAATAAATAATATACACCGTGTAAAAATGATAACATAACAAAAATATTTTAATATATATTTTAAATATATTTTATAACACTATAAGAATATATGTAACAAATATAACCCTGCCTATGGAGTGACACATCAGTGTCCAGTGTAGTGGTTCATGTGCAAGTATACCATCAATACTGACACAAATACAAGAAAACAGCCTTTGAATAGCTGTCCACTGTAGTGACCCCTATGCATGAACGGGTTAATATGAAAAGTGTGGTGAAGGGAAACTGGCTTGTTTGTTATTATTTCTTATTTATGATTTTCTTTCTCAAATCTCAAAATATATTTTGTAATGTATTGTAAACCTAATTTCACTGGGTTAGTTTTTTTTTATCATGTCAATGCTGAAAATCAAGGGATTCCTATATTACACTCAATATCTCTGACATTTGTTTGATTTCTGTGATCTTCTTCAAATAATGACATGTCTAAAGTAGTGTTAATGAAGAATCTGATAATTCATTGGTCCAACAGTGAGATAAACAGTGCAAATGTTTTGGATCCAGGTCCTTCGGCATTCCCTATTCCTGCTGTTGTTGGTGGTGTTTTTGGTGGTCTTGTTGGCATAATGGTCATCCTGGGACTCGCTACTCTAGTCTACAAAAAGTGCCTCATGAAAGGAAACAATGGTGAGGAGAAAAAGATGTTGTCACACTTCATGATGACCATTTATAATTTCATAAAGTACAAATATTTAATAGTTTAGATGGCAAATAATTGATACATTGTTTTATGATAGATTTTTATTGTGTCCTTCGATAAGTTCTAAATAAATAACTCATATTGTTTCTTGTTTTCAGGATTCAAACCTGCAATTAGTAAGTATTTTAAATATCAAAGTTTATACTTTTACAGTTATTTGATTTCTTTTATATTTTCATTATTGTTGCTTCATTTAAGAATTTTGATATCATTTGAGAAATTTGACAGAAATCACTGCTTTTCCTTAAAATATCATTTTCATTTTATTTTTAGATTCAGACACTTCATCTTTATCATCTGGTGGTTCAGACACTTCATCTTCATCATCTGGTGGTTCAGACACTTCATCTTCATCATCTGATGGTTCAGACACTATGAAGTGAGTTCAACATCACAACATCACATGTTGAAGTACTTCAGCATCACATAAATTTTCACACAAATTTGTTTTTCAGAAAAAATGATTTTAAAAGAGCAAGGGCAGATTTACTAAATATACACTAGTGGGAGTAGGGTAAAGCTCTGTAGGTAATCTACTACCTAATGAGCTAATGAAAAAAATGACAGCTGCATTGTTGTAGTATTTCATTCCACTGTAAAAACCTGAAACCTGGGTCTAAGTGCTGACCTTGACAATATGTAGAACAACATAAAACATTCAGATTCACCATTTGATCCTGATGCATCACTGTGTTAAAGAAATTCTTGTTGTTGTCTCGTGCCTGTGCATCACTTTTTTTTGCTGCTGGCTCTCTAGGTACTAATTAAAGTCAGCATTAGATATTTTCAGAACAGATATTACTCTAACACATCTTCTGTAACTAAAACAAAAAGATCTCTGTTAAAATATGAAGTAAAAACAGAGTGACTGCACTGTATTTAATCAATATTTTTTTCTGTCATTTTCTGACTTGACAGGTGCCTGTTGAAGAGCAGAAAAATTGAATGAATCAACTCCACAGCATGAAAATAATTTGAGTCCACCGTAAAAAAAAACTAAATTAAAAAAAAAAAAATCAGATATCAGATAATCTCTTTAAATTTATCTCCAGAAATATTTCTAATTAAATATTTTGTTTAATCCTCATTGGTAAAGTTAAACTGGGCACATGATTCAGTTCTCTCAATGGGTTTCTGAGACTTTGTCTGTGGTAGACATGAAGATAATATATAGAAAAAGCTGTTTTTCCTCTTTGTTAACCTTGTTAAAATTGATATTGTTGAGTTAATACTCTCAACTTTTGTCACAGATAAGTAAAGATAATTCAATTTAATGTTTTACACAGCTCATGTAGAATGTGGGTGTATCATAGCAGTTTGATTCTCTCTTTGGTGTGTAAATATTCTTAAAAGGGCGTGAGTTTAAATGAAATGTATTCTTCTCTTACAAATTACAATGTGTGTATATATCCTAAAATGATTTAAAATGACAGTGACATAATCTAGTCTATTAAGATAACTGTTTGAAATAACTTTTTTCCCACCCCATTCCTCTCATAGTTATTTTATTGGCTTCTTTTGACATTTTTCCTTAAGATCTGTTAATCATAGTTTGTGTGCTGGGCTAGGATTATTTGATTCTTTGTTGTAGAAAGTATGACATGTTGTTGCAACTTGGACAAATCAAGTTCTGATAAATAAAGTGCTTCCTAAACCCAGTTTGAGTTATTTAATTATTTATATTTTTTCTGCCTAGTGTAAGAGAATACTTGTGAGCTGTAAAAACTGTTAATTAGTTCCAACTTAAAAAAGGCAACGCTTTACAAGCATTTTTAGCAAGTTTGGTAACCCAGTTAGTATTTTGAGTTAAAAAAAAATATAATATTGTGCATTTCACTGTTCACTAAAACATTAAGTAGTCAATGTCAAACACCCAAGAAATTAATTAAAAACATCAAAATATAATATATTAATTAAATATATGTCTTAAGTTTTTCTTTAAATGCTTTTTAGTCCATGCTTTAAAATTATAAACTGCTTTAAATAATTTCCAATATCATCTAATGCTCACTAATTATTAAATCTAAAAAATAAATGAGAAGTCAACAAAATTTGACATCACTGACACAGAACAAATATTCCAAAGATTGAAAAAAAAGGCTGGCAACACCTGTTTCCACTCCAACTCTCAGAGAAATTGAATTTTTTTAATGCTTTGAAAGTATTTTATGATTATAAAACTCCACTATCATAACTATATCTCTAACTGATAGAATTAAGGTTGAAAATGTGCATTATTATAATATGTTTGTGACTGTAAAACTTTACAATAGTGTGTTTTAGTGTGTATAAAACATAATATGACTTTGAAACAATTTACACACCAGAAATTATGAACTTCAGCTTAATATAAAACCTTCACATTAAAAACTAGTACAATCCCACTGATAAAGCTCTGACAACTGCATAGCATTCTTTTTTTTTTTTCTTTTTTTTTGCTTGTCCCGTTTGGATCTTTAGCCATCAGAATTGTTGTCTGAAGGCCAAGAAAGATGCCAAGCGGATTTACTTTACCAAGTGGACCATCATGGCCTTTCCATATTGGTCCATTTGATTGACCTTTATTATAATTATGTATTTATTTTATTTTATTTTCGGTTGTTACAGATGGGACAGACGTGACTGGGGGATTGGACAGGGAGAAAGAATGAAAGAAAAATAGAGGGGAGAAGAGATGGTGAGAAAGGGGGGAAGAAAGAAATAAAAACACACAAAACACCTGGATCACCTGTATGGAGAAAAAAAAACAAGAGAAAACAAACAAAAAAGAGCAACATAATAAATACAACACCATCACAATAATGGTAGATAACAGTAGATACTAAATATGAAATGTTATTGTACAGCACGCAAGATAGATAGCGCACAATGTGCTTTGAGGTAGCAGCCAAGAAAGGTGTAGTTTGTGTCTGTGAACACCCGTGTGTACACCTGTGTGGATAAGCATGCTTGTATTCCAAAGGGTTTCTCCATGTAACGATCTGGTAGGGAGTGTGGGGAGCCATAGCCCCGTCCCCCAGGGCATGAAGCAGGTATGGAGGAGATCCAGGCCCCAGACATCCAGAGGCCCCAGAGTACGAGGACCCGAGGAGGACCACCAAAGGGGGGGAACCGTGCCACCCTCCTGGGAAGAGCTGAGTAGAGCCCCAAACGAGAGGTCACCCAGCAGCCACGGAGCAGAGGCCAGAGGGGGTTGCAGTGCCTGCGGGCTCTGCCGGCAGCCAGCTGTGCCAGAGAGGACCGAGCCTCAGGCCCAGAGGCCTGAGGGCACCCATCCCCCGGAAGGGGCCCAGCCGGGCCACAGGCGCCAGGCCCCCCAATCGGCCACCAGGAGTGAGCCGGTACATGCATGAGCGCCCAGCCCCAGACACCAAGAACCACCAGCATACCAACGTCTGAGGGCATCAGCCACCGGTAGGTGGTGAGGGGAGATAGGCCTCCATACTTTGGAGGCCCTGAGATGTTCCCAGAGAGGTGGAGTCTAAGACCCAACCTGACATATAGACACAGACGAACAGGCGCACGCAGACACAAACGTGAATTCCCACCCCCATATACACAACCAAATACTCGGCACTCACCCAACGTGGAGACAGACACAAATAGACACTGCACAGACAATCACACTCCCCAAACATACTCTATATCCCAGGTCCAGGTACCCCCGCCCCCAGAGGAGCAAGCCGCACCTAGACCCAGGAGGTGTAACCCTTCTCTCTGGGGTGGAGGCAAGCGGACCGCCTCCTTATCTGCAGTAGCAGGGAGGCCCCGCATCTCAGACCCCAATCTGACGGCCAGCAGCTCCTCCCAGCCCCCCAGCCCTGACGGTTAACAAAACGGGGCTGAGTGATGACCCCAAACCTCCCTCCGCCCGCTCATATGTAGTGTTGCTGTGTGCTGTTCTAAAGTGCATTTAAAACACAGGAGGGCATGGTGCTTCCTGCCAGAGAGCAGCACGGCTCCTCCCGAAAATCCTCAGTGTCTATATGCATTAAAATTGAGGAGGGTAGGGCACCAGCGCCAGAGGTGGGTTTGAATACACAGACCATCCTCTGGATGCTGTATAACGTGCCCACCCCCAAGGCCCTGTATGTATGTGTTATGTGAGAGTGTGAGTAATGTGGATGTCTAGGTTGCAGAATAAACATAAAGTCATGTTCTTCTCTACACACAACTCTTGGCCTCTAGGGCATAAAACTTTGGACTTATAACCAAAATAATACCTATATGAGACACAGTTTATGATTCTAATGTTAGAGATCCTGCAACTGGCGTTTGGGCTGTGCAGGGGTCTCTCTCTTCCGGAAGATGATTGAATAAAAAGAAATATAAATGTTTTAATACACTATGAGTTGGTTTTCTCTGTTCTATCATGGGGACAAAAGAATACCTGTCACTTCGGGCCTTAACTAGAACTGTGCCTGTGATCTTCCATTTCCTCACTATGTTCCTCACAGTGGAAACTAACAGCTGAAATCTCTGCGATAGCTTTTTGTATCCTTCCTCTAAACCATGATGTTGAACAATCTTTGTTTTCAGGTCATTTGAGAGTTGTTTTGAGGCTCCCATGTTGCCACTCTTCAGAGAAGATGCAAAGAGGAGAAAAACTTGCAATTGGCAGTCATAAATACCCTCTCTCATGATTGGATTCACCAAACAAACTTTGTGTATGTAGGTCAAGGGTCAATGAGCTTACCAAACAAACTTTGTGTTCCAATAATCAGTGCTAAAGGTATTTAAATCAATAAAACAATAAGGGTGCCCAAATTTATGCACCTGCCTAATTTTGTTTAAGTAACTATTGCACACTTTCTGTAAATCCTATAAACTTCATTTCACTTCTCAAATATCATTGTGTTATTATGCTGTATGATATATTTAACTGAAATTGTTGATTCAAACAGCCAAAGATTTATGAAGAAAAATCATGGAAGTGATCAGGGATGCCCAAACCTTTGCATACCACTGTATGTGACTGCTAAAAATAGGTTAGATGCTGATGGACATTCATTTTGCACATCTGCCCTTTGTTCACTCTCTGTTGTTGTCACGTCCGGTGTGGCAGAAGTGTGTAATATATTAGGACCCAAAATGCGGCAGCTCAGGTGCAGGTGAGTGTTTATTAAACGACAGGAAATGCAAACAATAATGGCACTGGGAACATGAAACTGGAAGCTAAACTGGGTAGAACTAACAAAACAAACCAGAAACGAAGACGCAGGGAGGTCCGGGGAAATACACACAGGGAGACCAAAGGGAAACAACACAGACGAACCAGCAACTAACAGAGGCAGACACAAGGATTAAATACACAGAAGGATAACGAGGGAATGAGACACAAAAGGAGGGCACAGCTGGGAGTAATCCGACCTGACGAGACAGGGGAAAAGTAAACTGAACACACTGAGAACAGACACGGACCTTCAAAGTAAAACAGGAAACACATACACGAAATGACATAACACACCAACTTAACACAGACTGGGGGACACAGAACATGGGAACATGAACCATGAAACAGAAGAGTACAAACACCCAAGGTAACCAAAACCACAGAATAATAATAAACTAAACATAAACACGGAGTCACAGACTCCGGACCATGACAGTTGTGTTGAATGCTTCATCCACTTTACAAGTAGTTATAATATGTTAGTTCATTATCTGTTTATTTAAAACACCTTTCGTGTCACGGTTCTGGGTCGGTGTGACCCAGTATTTTGAGTTATGTTTTGGTTTTGAATGATGGATTTTTCCCTGTAATACTGGTGGTGGTGGTGACGATGATTATTAGGATGATAGATTATCATTATTATTATTATTATTATTATTATTATTATTAGAGTTCCATGTTTCTGTTTGTTCATATTTAAGGATTTATGGTTTCATGTATTGTTTGAGTTCCATGTGTCATTTTCCATGTGTCTCTCAGTGTCGGGTCTGCGTCTTTGTGTAGTGTTCTTGTTTCCTGTTTTATTGTGAAGGTCTGCATCTCATGTGATTGTGTTCAGTTTTACCTCTGTCTCGTCTTGTTAATTACTCCCAGCTGTGTATCCACCCTGCGTCATCTGTGAATCTACCCTGCTTCATCTGTGTACCCACCATGCTTCTCCTGTGTGTTCTACCTGCTGTCAACCGTCATTTACCTCCGTCCATCCCCTTTCATGTTCATGCCCTGGTTTGTGTTCAGTAGGTTAGTTGTTCTCAGTTTAGATACTCTCCTGTCCCGTTTGCCGTTTCTCTATTTGCTTTGTATTCAATAAACCACCTTCTCACCTTCACGAGTGCCTGCGACTGGATCCTCCTTTATCATCTCCACACGGCCCATCTCACTCGCCGTGACATTTCGTAGCTTTGTCCTTAAAAATAAGAGCAATTTGACAGAAATCACACTAGGAATGATCAATGTCACATTTTATCTCAAAATATAAAGAACTCTGCAAAAGTCTTGAGCTATCTGTCATTTAAAAAAAAAATACTTTATTAGGAATAGGTGCAATGATTTATGGAAAAATGAACAAACATACAAACAAAAGTATAAATTCAGTATATGAGGCAAAAAGAGAGTCTGTATAATTCTGACAAGCTTGAAAGTGAACATTCGGTATGATCACCTTTATTCTTTAACAAAGACTCTTGGGCAGCTTTCTTGTCATTTCTTTTATGAGGTTTTATGAGGACGTTAAAAGCTGATGTTTCTGTTCTCTGTGAAGTTATTACACAGAGACTATAGACCATAAACTATAGACAGTTTTTTAGGCACACTGCACATGATGCTAAGATATTCTGAGATGTAAGTTTTCAGCTAATAGCTCTTTGGGAATAAGAAGAAACACTTTGAAAGACTTTCTAAAAGCCTGGAGAGTTATTGATGAAGACTAGTTAAAAATTAAAGTCTGGCTCTTTGAAAGGAAAATATAAAGAAATAAGAATAAGGGGCGACTCAAGAATTTAACACAATATTGAAATTTCCTCCTAACTTTAAACTGTGTATCTGTCTCTTGTATAATTTTGTATTGTATAATAGAGTAGGCTATTGTTCTTTACATTATTTACAAGGACAGTTCACCCTGCAAATTCACCCCAGGGTGAGACCATGCAGTGCTCAGAGAAACTACATGATAAAGAGTAAATAAAATAAAGAGCTATACAAATCTACAGGTATCATTTAGCGTGTTATATGTTAAAGTTTATGAGTACAATTAGAGAAAGACTGAACAAATATGGTATGTTTGGTTAGTTGTTAGTTGTCAGGTGAAAGTCTCCTCCTCCTTTCTAAATTCCAGTGCAGATTAAGTTTTAAAGTTTCAACAGAAAATACCAAAGTGGAAATGTTTGGCCTTAATGCACAGCACCATGTTGAGGAACAAATAAATAAACACAGCATATCAATTGTCAACATGGTGGTGGAGCAATGATGATGCAAGCTTGTTTTGCAGCCATGGGAACCAGACACGTTGCAGCACAGACAACTATATGTTTACAACCACATCATGTCCAATTACGAACCACAATCTAACTTCTTTAGACTGAAGAAAGAAAATGAACCAAGGAAAAACCATATAATTAAATCAGGTGATTTGAACAAGGAACCTCACAGTCAACAGTGCTGACCACTGTACCTCTGTGCTTTCAAACTGGAAAATCACACAAATTTAATCATTTGTTTGTCTTTTGTCTGTGATTGTAAATGTGAGTTACCAGAAAAAGCAATCCATTTAAAAATAATCCTGATGGACATTTTTGACAGATATGCTGCAAGCAAAAATGTGTTGGGTGGCAAACAGTCTTGCCCTTTGCCTACAGCAAATTATTGAGCTGATGTACAGATGGTATGTTACTGTTTTTATGTTATTCGTTTTTCACATAATTAAGTCAAATCTTTACATAGAGCTGTGATTTTAAGTCGTCATGGTCTTGAACGAGGGAATTTAAAATATATGGGTCTACTGTTCTACTGCATGTTAGTTTGATCAGCTTGCATCCTTAATATACTGGCTACTTATTCTAAACAATATATAGAATACTTCATGTGTATGCCATATGGCTAAGAAACCACCTGCGAGCAATATTTTTAAATTGTTGAAGAAAACACAAAATAATTCAAGGATGAGAAAAAGTGAGATGAGAAAAATTAACCCCAGCAAGAAACATGCAGAGCAGATGCTGCAACTACGCAGGATATAATCCAAGCAGCAACGATCCTCCTGTAAGTAGGAAAAACTCCACCTGCTGATGTGACTGTCCAGCGTTTGGCTTGAAAATATTCTCAAAAGAAGTGTTAGCTTTATGTGACTATGCCATCAGGAAAGCATGAATCAAGCTTTATGCTATAACTGCCTGTAGAACAGCTGAAGCTGTTCTTAGATTTTACTGGTCTGTGTACAATCATACAAATTTAGCATTGCCAGCAGACAGTGTTGGGAAGGTTACTTTTAAAATGTATTCCACTACAGAATACTGAATACATGCCCCAAAATGTATTCTGTAACGTATTCCGTTACGTTACTCAATGAGAGTAACGTATTCTGAATACTTTGGAATACTTAATATATTATCATGCTGTTTACAACTACATGAATGTCCTATTGCTGTGATTTATTACTGTTAATGAAGGCCCGCGGCTCCGAACCATAGTAAAGGGACCTCTGACTAATACGTCGGGTTCGTGTCGGGCTGGTAGCCGAAAACTAGCTTTACTTTGTTGTCTGGGTCAACTTTGCTTGCGGGAGACAGAGAGAGGCGTTGAAAGGCTGCTCCAACGGAACTTATTTTTTCCGGAGGAAAACACGAACACAGTGTACAGTTGAGTCTTAATAGCTTACTTACAGCTGGGCTCGTCAGGCACTCTTCTTGGCTGCAGTGGTTATTATTATATTTACATGCTTCCAGCTCCCGTTTTTGCTCCGTGACAGCTCGGACTTTTCCTTTCTCTCCCTCCCTCGCTCACAGACACATAACGGGTATGGTAGTCCATTCTCCCTGCAGCACGGACTACACTGCCCATCAGGCTACATGCTTTAGAGCTATGCCTGTAGCATTCTGCCTTTTAGCTTAGCACAACAACAACAACAAAAAAGCGCTCTCTCACCCAGGAAACACGCAGAGAGAGAGCGCGTCACCCTGTAACCATGGCAACCGTAACGCTGCCGCCTGGAACAACAGAACGTAGCTGTCAAACAAACCCAAACAGTCCTGACCCGCGACAATATGAAACAGGGAAGTACCGCCGTGTATTCCATTTATTTCAACAAAGTAACTGTATTCTGAATACCACCTTTTTAAACGGTAACTGTAACGGAATACAGTTACTCATATTTTGTATTCTGAATACGTAACGGCGGTACATGTATTCCGTTACTCCCCAACACTGCCAGCAGATTGTTGTCAGGTTTGTTCCTGGTAGGTGCTGGTCTGCAGTGTAATGAAAAGTCAACCTATTATTATTTTGAATAGCTTTTATATAAGTATGAGTAAAATAGCTGTAATTTTTTAATATAAAGCCCAAAGCGATTTTAGTGCAAGTTATGGAGAGAAACTGAGAAGAGATATTTTACTGTTATTTTATCATTACATCAGAATCATATAATAAGCATTGCATTAAAGCATTTATTGAAGCTATTGACATTACATTAACGTTTGTATTACAGTGATTGTTATAACCTCATGTTAATCTTCTATTTACAGGTGTTGGTATAATCATATAATCTTTCATTACAGGTGTAACCATGATCATCTTTATACATATTGCCGCTTGGTGCTTATTATGGAGTTGTGCTCACGTCAGTAAGGGTTAAAAGCTACAGTCAGCGGGATGTCTGGCTGATCTAATGAGGGAAGTGACGCAGAGCGTAGAGGGCCGCACATGCTTACAAGACACTTACATCATGTTATTTTATGATCCTTTATTTAGATATATCTTTTGTTAACCTTTAAGTAGTGTGTATTGGCAATAATTACTCATTAGTTCATTTATGTATCATCATTAATTGTTACTTCATTAGAGAACTTCTTTAGACTGTCGGCCTTATGTTACAACTTGTATTACAGGTATTGTCATGATTCCATATTAACATTTTCTATTACAGGTGCAGTGATAATCCTTTTGTATATACATGCATTGTATTTTTGTGCTTGCCAATGAGGGGGGCTCGGTCAACTAGTGGAGGGTCGGAAACTTTGTTCGGCGTGAGGACTGAACAATCTATTGCGTTAAGGATCTTGAGCTATAGAAAGAACATGCTTACAAAACACAGATATCATGTTATTCATCATTATCCTTTATTCATTTATATTCTTTTATTAAGCTTTGAGTAGTGGCATTTGATTAGAACATTTATTCAACAGACTACATGTATGGTTTCAGTTAGGTTATTGCACACATGAAGAGTTGGCCTCTGTCCTTATAGACAGAGTGAATGCTGAGGTCGAGGCACACACGCACACACACACAAGCAGCAGTTATACTCATGTAGAGGGGAGAGTTCAAATATTTAAATAATAGTTTGCAAGGCCTTGTAGCTGTTTGATTATGCTTGCAGGAGAGACTGTTTGTTCCAGGGGATAAGCAGAGTTAGAAGATTACTGGGAAGGATCTGGCCTCGGGAAGAAGAAGATGTTCTTTTAATGTGTTAAAAGTTGTCAACATTGATTGTATTGTACCTACTTTACGCATGAGGGGGCGTTCCAATACCCTGATGTTCATAAAAACTATTGTTGTGTGGTTTTCGGTGAGAGATCTGGTGCTGTCTGCGTACAGTGTCCCATCTCCCACACGTGTGCATTAAAATCATCGTTTGACTTGACCCGGCCGGACCAGTGTTGTTATTTTGGTTTTCCTCCTGTATCCATCCCCAATATTTTGAACTCGTGACAAAACTCAGATAAACATTTCAGAGAGAGCAACAATGTACAAGTGTCCGAATCAACAATCTGGTGCGTTAGTAAAAAGAATGAATGCATTGACCAGCTCGTCAACATCAAAAGACCTGAAAGACCACAGAAGACAACTAAAGTGAATGAATGCAATAACCTCAAAACATCTAACCAAGCCAATAACACTTGATGAGTTAGGTAGATAATTGTCGTGGTCTGCAGTCAAGAGAACCATTAATGTAATTAATTAATGTAAATACAGAGGGTTTACAACAAGGTACAAAACACTAGTTTTACTCAAGAAAAGGAAGACTTTCCCAGAAAACGTCTAAAACAGTGTGCACAGAAATGTAGAAAATAAAATAAATAAATCATTGGACAGATAAACTAATGGTTATACCAGAATGATGGGAAAGGAACAGAGAAACGGCTCATGATCACAGCACATCATCTAGTGTCACTAGTGACAGATCACAGAAAAAATACTGAAGTGTAGACGTCTATACTCTGCTCAGTTCAGCTAAATGCTGCAAAGCCGATTGCGCCTCAGTACAAACAGATAATAACACAATGCTGACACATATGCTACAGCTCCATGATTCCAAACTTGCACATACATTTTTTAGAATTGCCTTTTGTGATTCGCATTGTGTCCCCACCAGGTGCTGCATTATATTTAAATTCTTTTTACATTTTCTTCTCAGTCCTGTTAACATGCTGTGTTCATGTAAGCTTTACATCAAAGTGCACGCCTAAAACTTTAAAGGACAGATAAAACAATCTTTCCTTATATGTTCCCTGTTTAAATAAACCATTTTGTTTTATTTTCTATGGAGAGCTGAAATCCTCATGTAGTAGTCCATATTTGTACCTGCTTAACTGCTTCTTGCAGCTGCTTTTAAACAGTCTGCACACTTCCTCCTCTCTTACAGATGACTGTATCATCTGCAAAAGCTGACTTTCCTATATGCCTAGGAATTTGATCAAAGATATATTTAACCTTAATTAAAATGACTAATGGCTCAAACACTCTGCCCTGAGGAGTTCCATTCTCAGTTATTAGATTGCTTACCATTTATATAAACTCTTATTCATCTTTTGTCTAGAAGGTCTCTGTCCCAATTAAATAATCTAGCTTTTACACCTATTTTTTAAAGTTTAATAAATAGTCACTATTTCCACAGCATATCATATGTTTTATTTTCTATATCCAAAAACATTGCTGTCTATTTCTTTATTCACTGCTGCTTTCCTTTTTCTCCAAGTCTGTGTGAGTTTTTAGTAATTTCAGTCGTTTTCACCTCTTCTTCAGTTCTAACAACAAGAGGCAGCACATTCGCAGTCAGAGATGGCCCGTTTGTCAGCAGAGAGCTCTGCTGCCAGATGGAGGCAGTTTCATGATTTTAGTCTTCGCTGAATAAAACTTGTTTGTCCTGTAGCAGCCACCGTACTAGCATTATGCAATTGGATTGGGAGGGGTAAGAAAACACAACTTAGTTGACTGAAACTTAGACAGTTAAAGACAAAGCTTACTTTTATATTCAGCAGTACTACAATCCCATTGCTAGATGGCGACATCTGACAAACCAAACCCAGAAGCACATTGTGGAGAAAGCTAGTCCTGCAGCAGAGCTTAATGATAGTCTTTGATGCTTAGACATGTGCAGAATAAGTGCTTTAATCATGAAAAGTGGGATTATAACTTAAAGTAAGTTCATATGAGTGGAAGGTAGCAAGTCATGAGAAAGACGTCAGATGAGACAGAAATAACAGAAAGTCAACATTTTTATTTTGAATGCAAATACATAATATTCAGTCTGTAGCCCTTCGATTTAGACAATAATACTTAAATGTTGTTTGTTTACGTGTTTTATATGTCCAAAATTTAACATCGCTAATTTTTTTCAGATTTTAATTGTTGATCGTTTCATTATTTTATCATTGCAGCAACGTTGCAGAACGAGAAAGACACGAAGCTTTGACCTCTTGTCCCAAATCAGGTGGAATAGGTTGCCAGTTGAATTTGTGGGTGGATGAATAATTGTATCTAATTGTATCTCGACTGCTTGGGGAAGTTATTTGTATATGAATGTAAACATGAGCATAATTTAATTTACTTTTAAAATGGCTTTAGTAAGAATGTGATTAAATAACTTCTGAAAATATGTGATAATAGATGTGACACAAATACACGTGATTTTGATTAGACAGCCAACAGTGACGTAGTGGTTAAAGACACAGAGCCCACAGACTACACACCACTAGCTCTTTGTTTCTGAGGTCATTCTGCCTGAGAAGTTTCACTTTCCAAAGAAAACCTTGGTTCCCTTTTTTTTGCCTGGTTACTGTTAAGATGCAGCCAGCTTTGAATTCCTATTGGTCAGAGAGGAGCTACTGCGCATGCGGCAGTTTTATTTTGACTGTGACGAAATCTAAACAATAAACATATTTTTTTCCCTTCTTAGTTACAGTCAGTTGTACAACCACCACCCACTGAATTCTGATGCTGACCCACATATTAAAGCTCTATAATCTGAATCTCATTAATGAGATAGAGAGATAGATATACTTTTTTATTTGACACTGTGGCAAATCCTACTCAAAAAATAAATAAAAAAGCAAAATGTCAGATGAGTACAAGAGAAACAGAAACAGTGAAGTCTTAAAAAACATAGGTACCCTGCTTGTGTCACTCAAGAATGTGACTTTGATTGATGACCCTAGCCTTGACCTTTTGACCTTACCATAAGTACTCCGGAAGTGACTAATCGCATCCGGCGGGAAAAAAAAATTATGTCCAGAGAGGGGGTCATTCCTGGGGCATGGAGAGTTCAGGGAGGTAACACAGCAGATTTCTGATGAGTCAGTGCTGTATAGAGAGACAGAATGATCGCGGCAGTTAGTTTTTTCCACAGACAACAGTTGAACTCATAGTTTGAATTCTGTTTAAATGTTTCAGTATTAGTATCAATATTATGACAGAGATCTTGATAACCATTTTCTTGGTAAAGAGCTATTATTTTTTACAATAGCGGATTTATTTTGCTTTCTTATTACATACGCAATAAAATTAAAACCTTTAAGATTATCCGATATTCTGACCACCCTGCCTGTAACCCAGCATTAGGATTTTAAGATTATCTGATTATCCTACTGCTTGTAACTTAGCAAAGTATCGATGCAAAGAATTTGATACACGCCGCCGACTCTTGTACGTGTAAAATAACACTGAGTTAAAAAAAAGCACATCTCTCTATACAGCACAGACTCATCAGAAATCTGCTGTGTTACCCCCCTGCACGCTCCATACCCCTGGAATGACCCCCTCTCTGATCAGAATTATCCCTGAACTTTTCCTCAACCATCCCCCTCCCTCTCCGGACAAAACATACATTTTTTTTCCCCACCGGATGTGATTAGTCACACATATGGATCATATTACACACATCTGGAATCGATTAGTCACTTCCGGAGTACTTCCGGTAAGGTCAAAAGGTCAAGGCAAAGGTCATTAATCAAACTCGCATTCTTGAGTGACACAAGGTGGAGTGTTATGTTTTTTTGTGTAACTTCATGTTTAAATGGAAAAAAACAACAAAAATAACTCCAATAAATATATTGTTTTAAAAAAAAGATTTAAACCAAGATAAAGCTGTGCCCTTAATACCAACTACTTGGTCTAAACTTGATAATAGAATGTTATGATCTACTGTGTCAAACGCAGAAGTCAGATCCAGTAAGACTAAAACCACAGAGCAACCTGAATCAGTGGTTAAAAAGAGATCATTAAAAACTCTTAACAAAGCTGTCTCAGTACTATGTCGAGGCTTGAAGCCAGACTGAAACTTTTCAGTAATACCATTGGTATCTAAGAAGGTCTGAAGTTGTTTACAGACCACTTTTTCCAGGATTTTTAACATAAAGGGAAGTTTAGAAATCGGCCTATAATTTGAAAGAACACTGGAGTCAAGATTAGCCTTCTTAATAACAGGTTAAATTTGCGACTTGACAGTTGCTTATTAATTGTAATTAATGATCAACAAATCTAACATAATAGTGACATTAAATGATTGCATTTAGTTTCCAGTTGTAATTAATATAAGGTGTAATGTCTTCTGATAAATCAAAGGGGAGAAGCAGAGCATGTTTAAAAAATATTTAACACAATGAAGCATCACAACAGTCTTAATACAAAGTCTAAGATTTTTGTGTTCCTCTTAAACAGAACCACTATATTTAGTTTATGGTGTTGGGTTTTCTTTCACACATAGATATTGAAAATACAAATGTAGATATACACTAAGAGAGAGATTTACATAAATATATGATGATATGTTTTAAGATTTGTCAGCCATTAAAGAGAGCAATACTACAAGTTATTTAAACTGATTTTAAATGTAAACTGTTCTTGTCAGTGTAAATGCTTAATTAACGCTGTTCATCCTAATGATGAAACTCGGCCTCTGGCCAGATGTTATCTGCAGCTCTCAGTGAACTAAAGCACGATAGAAACTGGATGAGTGGGCGATTGAATCAATGTGATGATTAGCTGGATTTGTCAGTAATGCTATTTTTACATTTTGCTTACATCTCTAAATTATTTGTTTCCAGAACACACATATGAAGTAACCATTCAAAATCAGATATCAGTGAGACCCATCATTGTTCACAACTATAAATAAATAAATTATTTTTGAAAAATTCTTTACCATTTGCTTGTATATTTCTTTAAAACTGAATGAAAATAAAATGTGTTGATTTCAACCAGACCTAAGCAGGTAATTCGTGTTTTTATTTTATATTTTTTTATTCATGATCTGTTATGATCTTTAGTTTGATGTCAGATTTTAGTTTAAGTAGAAATTCTGAAGGTTTTTCTCTGATATTTTATGTATTTTGGGACTTTATGGGGATTTTCCATAGAAATTCAACAGTGATGCTCAAATCACTTCTGGTGTTGGGTTGGTCAGTAATATTAGTAAAAATATCACAGAGTACATCTAAAGAGGACTCCTCCAGGCTGGAGAAGCTTATCAGGTGGGCTGGCTCTGTGGTTGGCATGAAGCTTGACTCTGGTGACAGTGGCCCAGAAGAAGTCTGGACAAACTGCATCATCAGCCACCCTCTGCACACTGTCATCAACGCACAGACAGGCTGCACTTCACCAGGAGTAGAACCAGCAGAACTAAAAAAAACCCTTTCACACCCCGAGCCATCAAACTGTATAGAGGAGGAGGAGTAGCAGGAGGAGGGGAGGGGTGGACAATGTTGACCCAGTGCAATAAACTAAACTAAACAAATTGACACTTTGCCACTGTTTACACTTTTATTCCTGGGCTTCCTTTAATTATTACCTCTTAAATTCTTATTGCTGCGGATATTTTGTTTATACGTATTTGTACCTGCTTGGTATTTTTTTTTTAATTTGTATTCCCTGAGGGGACCTTTCCAAGGGATTAATAAAGTTATATTCTATTCTTCAAATCACAACAACAGTTGCCTCAAAGTGCTTTATATTGCAAGTTAAAGACCCTACAGTAAATGTCAAGAATCAGATGGCCCCTACTATGGCCCCAGCCACAGTAACTTAGTCTTTGACACTCTCACAAAAGACTCTCTTCTCTCGTTTTGGGCTGAACTAATTTGGCCCAAATGGTCAGCATATCAACACCTGTCATTCACTACTCTATGAAGATGAATGGTAGATGATGCTACCGTACATGGGCTGTGAACAATAAGCCCATTTAGTTAAATCCTGTGTTTTTCTTTTTTTCCCTTTTGACTGTTTGGTGTTGTTGCTGCAGTTAGTCACATCACTGTTTAAGCAATCTGTTCTAAGATGATTTTATATGTATATTTATATATTTATTATTGAAAAGGATAAGGAAGGCCCTATTCAGCCCATTCAGACCAACCGTCCCTGTCTGTTTATTCTAAACACCTTTTGTGGCTTTTTACTTAAAAATAAGAGCAATTTGAGAGAAATCACACCAGGAATGATGATTGTCACATTTTATCTCAAAATATAAAGAAAAAATGTCTTCAGCTATTCTTTGTTTCTTTATACTTTATTGGGAATAGGTGCAATGATTTATGGAAAAACATACAAACATTCAAAAGTACCAATTCAGTATATCAGGCAAAAACAGAGTTTGTACAATTTTAACAAGCTTGAGAGTGAATATTTGGTATAATCACCTTTATTCTTCACTAAAGACTCTTGGGCAGCTTTTCTTGACATTTATTTTAAGACGTCTTCAGGAAGAGTTCCAGACTCCTTAAAGGACATTCAAAACTGTTTTTTCTGTTCTCTGTGAAGATATTATTATCTTCCCCTAATAATATCTATTGCCACTGATTTTCAGTCCAGTTCTTGTGTAATTTCTATGCCCATTTCCCTTTTTTAAGAATGGCTTCCCTTCCACTGACACTATTTCTTCTGAGGCTTCAGTAAACAGTGACTGGATCAACTGAAGGTCCGGATGAGTCTCTCTGGTCCTGTGTCAATTCTTTGCTAGATTTTTTTCTATTTTTTTAAGGACATGACTTTTCGCTTGATCGAAACAAATAATGTTGTTATTTACTGGATCTTTGCTGCTTTTCTGATATAAACTCTAAATACTTGCCACCTTCATTTAGGCTTTGACTGTTTCCTCCTGGCACTGCAGCATTTAGTGTCTGACCTCTGCCCAAGTTCTTAAGTATACACGTTTTTCATCACTATACGTTTTCTTTTTGTCCATCTACCCCAATATTTTAGAAATAAATTTGTTTCTTTTTTGCTTTGGTTTATGTATTTGACAGCTTTATTGACTTTTCAGCAATCTAAGACATATTATAAGATTATGAAACTGTTGAAAACATATTACACCTGCATCTGAAACCTCTGAGTATGTTCTAGTTTAAGAATCAGCAGTACCTGATCTTGACCTCTTCTCATGTTTTCAGTGTGCAGGCTTTCATGTCACAAACCATCAGGTTACACAGAGGTGGATGACCCCGGTGGTTTGCCAGGCATTAAACTACTGAACTGTATATGATGGAACTCAACTAGTATAAATGCTGCTTACAAATTATCTAATCTAATTAAAACTTCATTTATAATGAACATAAAACTTTTATGTAAGTGTGAGTTTAACTGCAGGACTTTTACCTATAAACATGTGCTTTTTCTTTGTTATAATGTAGGATAGGGCTGGGCCATATCAGTCCGTTCACAGTAATACCGGTATAATGTTGGGCAACGATAAGAAAATGAAATATTGCGATAGAATATGGGTAAAATACGGCACACTTAAAATTAATCCTTTGATTTTTCTGAAAATCGACAGAGCCCCTTATAATCCCGTGTGCCTTATGTATGAATTCTGGTTGTGTTTACTGACCTCGAAATGATTTTATGTCGTACACGGCGCTCGAAAATCTGTCAAATGTTTTAGTACGACTTTGCTAAGCTCCGAACCCGCACCGCTTGATGGATTGTCGGAGCATTACGGCTATCGCAGGCAGACGCCTCGCGGAGTGATACGTACTGTGCTTCAACATAATATTACTGATCTGTGTGTGTATAAGCTCTTTTTAATTTTTGTGGATATTATACGTGGTTATGCTGAGGATATGTCGGCCAATTTCCACTGGAAATGCCTTTTGGTTAAACTGTCAACAAGGAATTTGCATTTACACTGTAAAATTTTTATCTGGATAATTAAAACAAACAAAAAATTTCTTTAATATAACAGAGGAACTAAATATATATTTAAAATCTACAGATTAGATGACCAGTGTCCCCACTGGTCCTGCTGGTCTCTGGTTTAATGACACCATTTAAAAACTCTCTGCTGAACAGGCCTCTACTCCTTCTGTGGAGGTGCTTCTGTGCTTTCCAGCTGTGGTGACAGAGAATTTGACCTGTGTTATTCTTTATTCCAAGAGTCTCTCTAAAATCCACACTGTGTTGGCCTCCAGCACTGGCTGGCCAATCAGAAATCTCAAAGAAAGGCCCTACCAGTAACATGAAGTGGTGAGCTGCATTTATGGCAGCCACAGACTTCCAAATGAACTGGTTGATTCCAGTTCCAACACATAAGGAATACATTCAGTCTTAAGCAGCTGTGTATTTATTCTTGTTACATCCTGTGAGGCTGTGGGAGTGTGTGGGTGGGGTGTTTGCCTGTTCTCCCCGCCTTCTCCTCTCTTGCCACTCCTACCCCCTCTGTCTCCCTCACTCTCCTCTCTCCCCAGGACACAGCTGCCCTTGATTTGCCTCGTTTGCCACCTGACCCGAGTCAGCAATCACCACTGAGGCTACTTAAACTGGGGATGAGCTGTGAGCAGGGTGGTTTTTCCCCTTGGTGGCTCTGCGTGGTTTTTGGTGCTAGGTTTTTGGACAAACAGCCTCCCTCTGGATAGTGAGTAGACGGGCTTGTGGGCCCAGAGAGTGTCTCTTCTTTGTGGTGAGGAGTTAAGTAGGAAGTGTGGGATGTGCCTTCCTTTTTGGTTATTAGTTTTCTTGTCTTTTGTTGCTGCGAGTGTTTCCTTTGTTTTTTTTGGCATTAAAGGTAAAACGGCGTTGCCGGCTCTTTAAGTTTACGTTGTTTGTAAGAGATCTATTTCATTTGTAATAAAACTATATTGTTATTGAACAGCTCTGTGTGTTTCCCTTTTCATTCTGTTTCCGGACCCAATTGTTACCGGTCCCCTCAATCGCACGCCTAGACCCCTCCGGAGGGGACGTAACAATGTGGGGGCTCGTCCGGGATACGAATGGAAGGAACAGTAGTTGAGTTTTAGTGTGTTGTTTGCCGGTGGCCTGTTTAGTTGCATGGTGTCTGCTGCGCTCTCTCTCCAGTTAGTACAGGGGAGTGTCTAGCTGAGCGTAAGCTCCTCCTTCAGGCACTCATTTTTTGCTTTGCCTTTTTTATTTTCGGAGTAATCCCGGGTGGGGATTAGTTCCCTGTCGGGGGTAGGCTTGTCGGTGCTTTGTGCACTTGATGCTTTGCCTTTAAAGTTGCCTCGAGCCTGGTACACTCCAGAAGCTAACTAGGCTAAGTTTTTAGTAGGTAGGTCTGGGGAGAGGGTTGGTGGTATTTTTATTTATTGGTTAGCCTGTGGCCACACATATTTCCCACCTGTTTTTCATTTGTGTATTGGAGGTGGTGCTTTTTTGTTGTTGTTGTTAGCCGCAGGTAGTTTTTGTTTTGGATTTAATGGCTACCTTTGATATTGCTGTGTTTAAGGAAAACCCTTCGCTTGTCCAGCTGGACGCATGTAGGAAGAGGGATTTGCATGAGGTGGCATCATTTTATGGCATTTCTGTCTCCACGGCTCTGCGTAAGGCTGAGCTGAAAGCTGCTCTTGTGTCTGGCTTGGTGGAGAAAGGGATAGTGGCCTTGCCAGTGTCTGCCAGCCCGCTTGAGCATGGTGTAGCATCTCAGCCTGTTCCGCAGGTGCCAGCTCAAGCTGTAGGTCCATCGGTGTCTACACCTGTTGCTCAGGGGCTGCCTGAGGACAAACCCATGACATTGCCTCGCTTTGAACCTCTCTCCATTGAATCAAGTGTAGGCTCGAAGCAGGATGCTAAGCTCCGTATACGCCTGGCTCGTCTCCAGTTGGAAAAGGAGGAACGTGAGAGGGAGTTCCAGTTAAGGAAGGAGTTGGAGCTTAGGCGTTTAGACGCAGAGCTTGCCAGAGCCCGGGAGGTTGAACTGAAAAAGGTGGAGGTGGAGGCGGAGACAGCTGTTAAGTTGCGACAGCTGGAACTCCAGCAGGCTTCCCTTCCTCCGACTGCCTCCATTCGCCAGGCAGACACACCGTTTGATGTAGGAAAAAACAGTCGTCTGGTTCCAGTGTTCCGTGACACTGAGGTTGACAGCTACTTCGAATCGTTTGAACGGATAGCCACAGCTTTGCGCTGGCCACGGGATTCGTGGGCAATTTTGCTCCAATGTAAGCTGGCAGGCAAGGCTCAGGAAGTTTGTTCCTCGCTGTCAGCTGAGGACAGCCTGGACTATGATAAGCTGAAAAGTGCTATCCTGCTGGCTTATGAGCTGGTCCCAGAAGCCTATAGGCAGCGTTTCCGGGGGTTGAAAAGGGGACAGGGCCAGTCTTATCTTGATTTTGCCAGGGAAAAAGGTGTTCTTTTCGATCGGTGGTGTGCAGCCTGCAAAGCCACTGACCTGGCTTCGATCCGGGAACTAATGCTCATAGAGGAATTTAAGAACTGCATTGCTGAGCGCATTGCAGTGTATATTAATGAACAAAAGGTTTCCTCACTACAGCAGGCGGCGACATTGGCTGATGAGTTCGCGCTCGTCCACAAAACCAGTGACAGCAGGTATGACAGACGCGATGCCCCAGTGAAGGCTAGCGAGATGCCAGTTGCACAGCACCCGAGGAGTGAGGTACTTGTGTCTCGTCCCAAGGCAGACCGGAAGTGTTTTTTCTGTTTTAAGTCTGGCCATTTGATCGCAGATTGTGAAGCTTATAAACGGAAACAATCAGTCTCACCTTCACGTAAACCAAAAGGGGTCGGGCTGATTAAAACCATGCCTCCTGTCAGTAGGCCCCCCTCCCCTGAGACCCCGGATGAGTGTTTTAAGCCCTTCATTTTTAAGGGGACAGTTTCGCTGTCTGGTAAGCCCGAGGACAAGCGTGAAGTGACCATCCTGCGTGATACCGGTGGCTCACAGTCCCTCATGCTAGCCAGTGTGCTTGAATTTGATGAGAAGTCTGGCTGTGACGCTAGCATCATTGTGAGAGGTGTTGGGATGAGTTTTGTGCCCGCTCCCCTCCATCGTATTTGGGTACAGAGTGAGCTAGCGAGTGGTTTCTTTTCAGTGGGTGTGCGGCCGTCTTTCCCGATTAATGGGGTGGATTTTATAATGGGAAATGATATCGCGGGTGGGAAAGTTTATCCTACCCCTGAGGTGACCAACAATCCTGTTATAGAGCCTGTGCTAGATGCCCTCAGCCAGCAGCACCCAGATGTGTTTCCGGTGAGTGTTCTGACTCGTTCACGTGCCCAGCAACAAGGTGGGGGGGTTGATTTGTCAGATTCAGTGATTGGCTCAATTCTAGAGAAGGATGTGATGCCCCGTACTGATGAGGGAGATAATGGAGCCTTAGAGTCGGCTCAAAGTGTGGTTGAGCCAGCTCCTGAGTCTGGAGCTCCTTTTCTGCTTACCCGCGAAGCACTTGTGAAGGCTCAGAAAGAAGACCCTTCATTAGTTAAGTGTTTTACCACTGTAGCTCAGGATAAGGGTGGTGAGGGGAGCAAGAAGCAGACATTTTTCGTTTGGGAAGGTTTATTGATGCGCAAGTGGACCCCAAGGCCTGGAGAAGACTGGAGTACAGTGCGGCAGATAGTGGTTCCGACAAGTCTGCGGCGGCATGTGCTACAGTTAGCACATGATCATGCATGGTCAGGTCATTTGGGTGTTACTAAAACGTACGACCGTATACTGCAGCATTTCTTTTGGCCGGCAATGAAAGCAGATGTAGTGCAGTTTTGTAACACCTGTCACACTTGCCAGCTTGTGGGTAAACCAAACCAGACGGTGCCCCCCGCCCCTCTACGTCCTATCCCTGCTGTCGGTGAACCATTTGAGCATATCCTGGTAGACTGTGTTGGCCCCTTACCAAAGACGCGGGCCGGGAATCAATTCCTGCTAACCATAATGTGTGTCCACTCGATTCCTCGAGGCAATTCCTCTGCGGAGAATCACAACAGCAAACATTACCAAAGCACTAGTCAAATTCTTTACCACCTTTGGCCTCCCGAAAACTGTGCAGACAGATCAGGGCACCAATTTCATGTCCAGGGATTTCAAACGGACTTTAGAGTCCTTTGGAGTTTCTCATTCAGTGTCTAGTGCTTATCACCCAGAGTCACAAGGTGCACTTGAGCGGTGGCATCAAACTCTCAAGGCAATGTTGAGTAAGTATTGCCACGACACAGGAAAAAGCTGGGATGAGGGGGTCCCTTTTGTATTGTTCGCTATACGTGACGCGAAGCAGGAGTCCTTGGGGTTCAGCCCAGCTACCCTGGTGTTTGGACATGATGTGCGGGGTCCACTAAAGGTGCTGAAGGAGAGTTTTCTCAGCGGTTGTGTGCCTAAAACTAATGTGGGCGAGTTTGTGAAAACTTGCAAGGACAGGTGGCAACAGGCTGCTTTGTTAGCTAAGGAGGCTCTCTGTGTATCCCAGGCAAACATGAAAAGACGATTTGATCAAAAAGCAGTGGAAAGACAGTTTCAGCCTGGGGACAAAGTTCTTGTGTTGTTGCCCGTGCCTAATTCTGCCCTCATGGCTCGTTTCTCAGGCCCCTATGTGATAGTGAAAAAAGTGTCTGACACCAACTATATTCTCAACACCTCAGAACGCAGGAGGAAGACTCGCCTATGCCATGTTAACATGCTGAAACCATACCATGCCAGAGACACCAGCATGACAGAACCATCAGACACCGCTGGGACGGCTGTCCTCAGTTCAGTCCCTGTTACCCTGCTAAGTGTAGAAGTTAAGGGCGATGATGATCTGGGTACCCTTTCTGAGGGACAGCAATGTGGGCGGTTGTCAAATTCTGTTTTTTTAGCTAAGGCCGAGACCCACCTGTCCCATCTTCCTCCGTCCCAGTGTAAGGATGTACTTGGCTTGTTGCGCTCCTATCCGTCTCTCTTTAGTGACGTACCCTCCCGTACCAATGTTTGTGAGCATGACATTGATGTTGGTGACGCAGCCCCAATCAAGCAGCATGCGTACCGCTGCCCCATCGCCAAACGTGAGGTGATGAAAAAGGAAGTTGAGTACTTAGTAGAAAATGGCTTGGCACAACCTAGTTGTAGCCCCTGGAGCTCCCCATGTCTACTGACGCCTAAGTCTGATGGCACACCCCGTTTCTGCACAGATTATCGGAAGGTAAACGCTGTAACAGTCTCTGACTCGTTTCCGCTTCCTCGTATGGAGGACTGCATCGACAGCATAGGCCCTGCCAAATTCATCACCAAACTCGATCTCCTTAAAGGCTACTGGCAGGTGCCTCTCACTTCCAGAGCTTCAGATATTTCTGCATTTGTCACCCCTGACCACTTCATGCAATACACAGTAATGGCCTTTGGCATGAAAAATGCCCCAGCTACCTTTCAGCGTTTGATGCAGTTGGTGTTGGGAGATGTGCCCCAGTGCAATGTGTATCTAGATGATGTAGTGCTATACACAGACACGTGGGCAGATCATATGTCCCTCCTGAGGACAGTGTTTCAGCGGCTAGCCGAGGCCTCGTTGACCCTCAATCTCGCTAAGTGTGAGTTTGGTAAGGCAACAGTCACTTACCTAGGTAAGCAGGTGGGGTTTGGACAGGTCCGCCCGGTGGAGGCGAAGATTACTGCAATCCTGGACTACCCAAGTCCAACCACCAGACGGGAACTAAGGCGGTTCCTAGGTATGACTGGATATTACCGGTGTTTCTGTAAAAACTTTTCTGTGGTCGTGACTCCACTAACCAAACTGTGTAGCCCAAAGGTGCCTTTTGAGTGGTCAGTTGAGTGCCAGCATGCCTTTGAGTTGGCAAAATCCCTCCTGTGCAGCACCCCTGTCTTGGCGGCTCCTAACTTCTCTCGACCCTTTAAGCTAGAGGTCGATGCCAGTGCTACCGGAGCCGGGGCAGTTCTACTGCAGGATGATGAGGACGGTGTGTGCCATCCGGTCTGTTACTTCTCTGCGAAGTTCAAACACCATCAGCTGAACTACTCTACCATAGAGAAGGAAGCCTTAGCTCTGCTTCTAGCTCTGCAGCATTTCGCAGTGTATGTGGGCTCTAGCGCTTCCCCGGTGACCGTGTTCACAGATCACAATCCCCTCGTTTTCCTGAACCGGATGTACAACCACAACCAGCGACTGATGCGCTGGGCACTCCTGGCCCAGGATTATAGATTATAGAGAATTTGACCTGTGTTATTCTTTATTCCAAGAGTCTCTCTAAAATCCACACTGTGTTGGCCTCCAGCACTGGCTGGCCAATCAGAAATCTCAAAGAAAGGCCCTACCAGTAACATGAAGTGGTGAGCTGCATTTATGGCAGCCACAGACTTCCAAATGAACTGGTTGATTCCAGTTCCAACACATAAGGAATACATTCAGTCTTAAGCAGCTGTGTATTTATTCTATTTGTATTTATTCTATTTGTATTTACTCTCTTCAGCTACAAATAACAGCTAGAGATTGTGAAACAAATGCAAGATAAATTGCTGATTCCTTGCACATTACAATATCCACTCATGTACCTGATCCAGTATTATATATATTATGATATATATAATACCCAAATGAAGCCTGAAGGTTTCATTATTTTACCCGTAAAATAGATTAACAATCAAGCAAATAAATAAACACTTTAGTTTCACTTTGGTTCACAGCTTCAGAGGATGTTTTGCTCAAGGAGAATTCTGATTGGCTCTGAAGACGGCAGATGTTCACGCCTCTTGCATTCTCCTTACTTGAGTCATAACTGCCAAACACAAAATACAGTTTCATCGCTACAACCCAGAATGAAAACACTCATTTTTCTCGTTGTCGTGGGAACATACAGCACAGCAGCAGGTAAACAAGCTCAGTCTCTGTATCTTATGGCTCTGATTCTGCGGTGCTTTCAAAGTTTTCATGTTTACTTTCAGAAAACCCTTCGCAGAGCACAGCGACGTAATGGTATAGATCGCTGTGGGTCGTGGTATCCGGTACATACCAGAGATGCGTCTTTGCTCATTAGCACGAGGTCGTTGCTGCTTTTCCTGCTTTCTCTGTGAGATCCACGGAGAGGCGTTAAGTAGCACTGATGTAGTTTGCTCATCTGCAAGATGTCGGGATGACAGTACTGACCTCCGCTCTGTCTCTGTGTTTAGCGACTTCCTGCGACTCTCTGTGTGATGAAGTCTAATGTATCCAAAACGCAGCATGCATTTCTCTCTCTTACAAGTTCAGTGTTTATTGTCATATGCACAGTAAAGAAACATGTTTCCCCGTACAATTCAATTCTCCACAGATGCCAATAAACCCAGTTATAGAAACAGATACGAAAGATGATATAGCTGAATTAACAAAACGGAGGAAAAGCAGTTATCGAGTTTCCACCAGACTCCAAATTACAGCTCTCATCCTAATTACCACCAATAAGCATTAAATAGCAAAACAGCCACCAGGGGAAGTGAATCTGGTCCATGAGCACCAGGGTCGTCACACTACAACAGAAAAGGAATCCCCAGATGTGCTCCAACGTAATTTTTTACATACCTGTGACCATCTGGGCCATCTGCAACCAAAATTAGAAGAAAATGCCTGGAGCAACTTAAAAACAAGCCACGGGTGCCCCTCATAATTAGGTTTTGATTAGGGAACTAGGAGTCAGTGTTGCATTTAAAAGCATTATGCAGGAATAATTTTTTTTTTTTTTCAGTGAAGACTTTCACTACAGTCTATCCTCTGGTTTTGAATTGTCGGCTTGATGATTAATACTTACTACCAGGGTCTAACTTGTTTATGAACATATTTCATCTGACCAAGGTCATCCACAGAGGTGACTGTATAAACTGATCCCCCCCCTTTCCTTGGGCTTTAAGCAGTAGCGGTTTTTGATACGGGCGACACGGGCGGTTGCCCACCGCGGCGGCATCGTGGTGGGGGGCGGCATCACGGGCATCAGCAAAAAAAAAAAAAAAAAATTGCTCGTACTCATACTGCCCCGACATCAGCCAGCGCATATCGAGAATGTCGTAAGCACCGATCGGTTTTCTATCGCCCATTTGCTGGGAGTAAGGGCGCCCTCCGTTTGTGAGGTGCGCCTGCTGCTTGCGGCACAGGGAGGAGAGGGCGGGGTGGCGGGGGATTCTCTGGCTGGCTGGAGCAGCATCTAATAACCAACTCGCAAAATAAAAGAAAATAAAAACAAAACAACAAACACGAAAACACCAGACATTATGATACAGACTTATAATTTTCGAAATTCTATACGCGAAAAGTGAGCGCGAGAGCCCTCGGTGCGCCTGCTCGCTGCTGAAGTCAAAGTAAACTTTATTGTCATCTCCGCTACATACAGTCCAGTATATAGAGAGACGAGACGACGAGGCTCCAGTTACAGCAGTGCAAGTAAACAAACAATAAATGAAAGAAGAGTAAGAAAATAAATATACACTTTAGGACTCGGGGTAAAGGGATCAATAACAATTTAAAATGTATAATTTACAGTTTGATGATTTAAAGTCTCGAACACAACCTGTTGAACGGGGAGGGGCCCGGCTGCTTCCAAATAGAGCGCATTTCATTCATAATGTTGTAAATCCAAGCCCATTATGTATTCATGATTTGAATCCTGGGTTGTGTGAAATCCCAGAAATACACCTTAGACAAAGTGAATCTGTGAACTAAGGTGTAGGTCTGTTAGGTTATGTTGTGGTGATTCTCGGGTTGGGGGCTGGGTGTTCATACTGGAGTGCAAAATTAAAACCAATGGAAGTTGGCAAGAAAAGTTCAAAGCCATCAGGTGCTCAGTTTAGAAAAAAGAGAAAAGAAGAGGAGGAGAAATGAGCAAAAGATACAGGTAAGCAGATGTGTCATTGGATAATGGCAGGTCATCCTGAAACAATCAGAATCAGAATCAGAATACTTTATTACTAAGGAAATTATGTGGGTTACAGTTGCTCCAAAAAGAAATGGTAAAAATAGTAACAGTAACAGACTAAACTCCAAACAATACATTATGTTACAGATTTGAATATTAATTAGTCATTGTCAATTGTTGATTTGTCCTGTTCTCATTGTATGACGAATTATGATGGCTGTTTGTTTGCCATTTGCATACTATGTATTAGGGCTGCACGATTTTGCATAAAATAAGAATCACGATTTTTTTGCTTAGAATTGAGATCACGATTCTCTCACGATTTTCTTTTCCAGTATAAATATTTATTGCACTTATTAACTGCACATCAACTTCGTAACAGTTGAGACTGAACATAAAAACAATAAATGAACATAAAAACAATAAATGTCTCACATTTTGTCGTTGCCGCAAAATGTTGTACTGCTTGTAATTCCGTCTCCACCGTTGCTCGACACTGCGTGTATAGAGCAGGTAGTGCAACATTTGAAAAATAGTTGCGGGACGGCACTGTGTAGCGTTTGTCTAGGGTGTTGATCATTTTCCTAAATCCCTCGTTTCACAGTGTTGATGGGAGCCATATCTTTGGTCAGGTGATAAGTGATAGCCTCCGTAATTTCTTTGTGCCTGCGGGAGTTCGACGGCTATGGGGAAGCGCTGTATAAAGTTTCCGTTATTGATGTTTGGGTGGTTAACCGGGACGGATTTTCTCCTGTCACTTTCTTGGCCTTTACAGCTTCGTCATCTCTCACGTGCTCTCCGTTGTTTTATCCCTGCCAATTTTAGCAACCAGCTGGCTTCTGTATCACGTGGTATAAGGCTCCGCCCTTGTCATTTGTTGCGCAGGAAGAGTGAGCGCTTGTTTTCATGCAGATTATGTCCTGGATCAAAATGCAGTACAATTGTCATCTTTTTTTTTTTTTTTTTTTCAAATCGTTGTCATTTGGAAATGAGATCGCACATAAGTATGAATTGAGATCGCGATTTTCTAACGATTAATTGTGCAGCCCTACAATGCATACTCTCTCTCTCTTCATATGTGTGTATGTTTCTCTGGTGAAATTCAGTATGGTTCTGACAACAGTTTTATGTTAATGTTAATGTACAATCCTTAATATGTTTTATATGTGTGTGTGGAGGGGGGGGAAGGAAGGGTGCATAGCACATTGTGCACAGTGTGATTAAATTGATCACACTGACAGCTTATGGCAGCTGATTCTGGTCTCCTCTCCATACTTATTCTCCTTGATCTGAGTGCAGCCTTTGACACCGTCTCTCACCCCATTCTTCTTAGCAGATTAGCTTCTATTGGTCTCTCTCATACTCCTTTAGCCTGGTTTAAATCATACCTGTCTGACCGCACTCAGTTCATTCAGTTAAAATCCTTCACTTCTCAGCCTTCTCCTCTATCTACTGGGGTGCCCCAGGGATCTGTCCTCGGGCCCCTCCTTTTCATCATTTACCTTCTTCCACTCGGATACATTTTTCGTAAATATAACATTCAGTTCCACTGCTATGCCGATGACACCCAGCTTTACCTCTCTACCAAACCCGATTCTACTCTTCCTCCACCCTCCCTCACCCTCTGCTTAGCTGAACTCAATTCCTGGTTCTCCTCCAACTTCCTTAAACTCAACAGCAATAAATCAGAACTTCTCCTGGTCGGCACTAAACGATTACTATCCAGAATTAACGATTTCTCTCTCACTATCAATAACTCGTTGGTCCCTATCTCTCCCTCTGTGAAAAGCTTGGGTGTCATTCTCGATAGCACATTATCATTTAATTCACATATCAATAATGTCACACGTGCAGCATATTTTCAACTCCGTAACATTAATCGCATCCGCCCTTTCCTCACTCCTCATGCCACTGCCATTCTCGTCCATAATCTTGTCATCTCTCGGATTGATTACTGTAATTCATTATTATTTGGTCTCACACAAAAATCTATTAACAAGCTCCAACGTGTCCAGAACTCTGCTGCCCGTATTATTACTAGGACTTCTTCTACCCACCACATCTCCCCAATCCTGAAGCAGCTACACTGGCTCCCGGTTAAATTTCGCATCCATTTTAAAATAATCCTTTATACATTTAAGGCTATTCATTCGCTCTCTCCACCATACCTTTCTGATTTAGTACAGATGAACCTCCCATCCCGGTGCCTCAGATCTTCATCTTCTCTTTCTCTCTCTGTTCCTTCTGCTCGTCTGATTACAATGGGGGGCAGGGCTTTTAGTTGCTCTGCCCCTCGACTTTGGAATTCCTTACCCCCTGACCTCAGAAATATTAGTTCATTCCCTCTTTTTAAGTCCACTCTCAAAACTCATCTGTTTAAAATTGCTTATGTCTAAACCTCTGTAACTTTTATCTGTTATTCTTATTTCTGTGTATATTTCCAGTTTTTGTGTTTTTATTCATTGTACAGTGTCCTTGGGTCCTTTGAAAGGCGCTATTTTTAAATAAAATGTATTATTATTATTATTATTACTGACCATTACCAACTGGATGGTGAGGGATGGTGTGACTTTTCTCAATGCCACACTTTTGGCAAAGTTGCTGAAACAGGTTGTTCTCAAAATGTCTGCCTTGGTGTGGAACCAGCTCCCAACTTGGATCCAGGCGACAGGTACCTATCTAATCCTACTTTAGTTATGCAGCAATAGGGTTAAGCTGCTGGGTGCTTCCCATGATGCACTGAGTGTTTCTTCTTCACTTATCTCTTTTCACTCTATGTATTTAAACACCTCTCTACATTTATTATCAGTTATTATTAATCTCTGGATCTGTGGATCACTGTGGATGGCCAACTGTCCTTGAGCCTTATCAGTAGAACATCAGTCCAGTGATCATAGGATAATAGAGGTGGAGGGGAAATGAAAGGAAGTCAAACCCAGATTTATGTTTGTTTTAAACTTCATGCCCTTTTTTGTAAAGGCATCTGCTGGTTCATACTGGTACACAGTCTCCACTGGTGGATGTCTTGGGACACTTGCTCTGTAGCTAAATAGAGAGCAATGAGGAGACAACTGACTGACACGTCAGTCGAGTCCCACCAAAAACTGACTTAGAGATCTAAAGTCACCTAAAAAATCTCTCAGATTCATCTGTTGGTGTTAGTGTGGCTGTCCTCTGGATGTGTTCACTTAATTTTAATGATAATCTCTATCAGTTTTAGTTTAATTTTTAGTTTTATTCCACTTGTTTCCCACTGAATTACTGGTTCATTAGTTAGCTAATATAAACTAATGTAAGCAACAACCGACCAACCAACTCAGTATTGTCACGTTCTGTGCTGGCACAAGATAGAGCTAAACATGATCCAAAAATTTTAACTTTAAGAGCTTATTGCTTAAATCCAGCTCCACAGACGGTTACATCTATGTCAGTTTTTAAGAACTCGGTGATGAAAATTAGCCTTTATATGTGCAGTTTTATATCCACTTTAACAACAAAAGAATATGTGTGTTGTCTGAAATGTTTCTCAGGGTGTTTGAATGCATCTTGTTGCATTTTTACCAGCTGAATTGTAATTATTAGTCAGAAATATTTAAGTATAAATTTAACTTGAAGGCAACTTGCTTTTTGTTTGTTTGTTTCAGAGCGACACACTATTACTTACATTGAGACTGCAGCCACTGGTTGGAATGAATCTCCTGAGTTAACTGAAGTCATATTTGTAAATCGTCAGGAGTTCGTGCATTATAAGAGCAGCTTGAAGAAGATGGTACCCAAGACTGAGTGGATTGAGAAAACTGTAGATCCTGAATATTGGGAAAGAGAGAGACAGAGAAACATACACAGTGAGCAAGCGATCAAAGCACATGTCGTCTGGCTAATGGAGCGTTTGAATCAGACTAGTGGTGAGTAAAAAACACTGAAACCTAAAGATCCTCCTGAGAAAAAAGAATCTTCCCAAAGAACTTTTTTGGTGATTTCCTTTCCCTTTTAGAGCTAAATGAGGCCACTCAAACACATGAGATATCAATGGAAAGCCCAGGATGTCCTCTATTAAGAGCATCAGGACTTAGTGGGGCAGCTCAAATAAGTAAAAAAAATATAGATCAAAAACAAATGTCCATTGGAGAGGACATAAATGGACAGGCTGATTCTCAGGAAGATATAATGTTAGGTAGTGCTGATATGTGTGTGTATATGTGTGTGTACACAATCCACACTTCCTGATTTTTTTGTTTTTGCATATTCTCCACACTTACATGTTTCATATCATCAAACAAATTTCAATTCGCTGATTGTAGCACAAGTGCAAATGAAACCAACAGGCAGGATCAATATGCAAGCTGACCAACAAATCCAAATTGGATTACTGGGAACCAGTGTTCTTGATTCCCATCCCTACATGACAGCAAGGACTGGAATCAATCATTTGTTTGTTGCTCAGTCACATTGGAGGAGTTTTGAGCACAAATGACCTCTTTAAGCATCTCAATCAGATTTAAGTCCAAACTTTGATTAGACCACTCTAAAACCTTCCTTTAGTTATTTTTTTTTGCTTTGTTTTAGCCATTCAGAGGTAGACTTACTGGTATGTTTTAGATCATTGTCCACCTGTGTAACCCAAGTGTGCTTTCAGGGCATGTTCTATGTTCTATGATTGATGGGTTTGTTGTGAATTTTCACTGGTGCAGCAATAGCATGAATTTGAAAATTCAGCTAAATTTTGATATTATAATGTTAACACAAAGGTGATGACAGTTAAGGGTCTCTGTGGCAGAGTTAAGTACAGACATTCAGTACTTAAGTAGAAGTACAGATACAAGTGTTAAAAGTACTCCAGTAAAAGTAAAAACGTACAGACTGTGAAATGTACTTAAAGTAAGAAAGTAAAAAAGCAGGTCTTTGGAGAACATTTCTATTTTTGTGCAAAGCTACCTGAACATTGTGTTATATTAATGTAATAATAAAATAATATTAAGAAATGAGAAACAAACTTTAGTTTAAATTTTAATTCTAATAAATGCACTTAGCTTGAATGAGTCAAGTAAAAAATGAGCAGAGAAAAAGAAGAAAAATTTAAAAATATCTCTTTTCTGTTCTTACATTGTAGAGGATGACTTTGCCTCCAAGCAGGAAAAAGAGTAGAGACTGGGTTAAAATGGGATTTAGCAGGTGGCAAAACCCTAAAATTGGTTGTTGTGGCTGTAGGAATGCAGCTAAGATAACGATGGGAAAGAAGAAGGTTTGCTGCTGGGTTCCTTTGACCCAGACCACAGTGAATAGTCTTTATACACAGTTAATTAAAGCAAGCCCTAAAAAGTTAATTCTGTTCATCTGGAAGAAATGTTTCTTCCACGGAAAACACTGAAATAATTTCATTACCTGTCTGATTGAGTATGCATCAAAACAATTAAAGCAAGCGTTAGAGTGTCCAATTGCCAAGAACATGCTCTCTGAGGTGTTTTGAGTGTCTTGTGGACTAAATAGCAGCTCCAGAAACACTGATTTGATGTGCTGACTTCATAAAAAGGATGTGTTTTGTTGTGTGTCATTGATTATTCCCTACATGGGGTAGCTCAGTGCTTTTTTGTCTATATTAAAAACACTGAGGCTCTCTTAACATTGAATAAAAAGGACTGATTCTTTACAACAGTTTGAGGTTTGCTGTCTGCTGAACAGCATCTAAAGATATAATATCTCTCATTTACTACAGTTCTTTATCTTTCAGGTGTTCACATTTTGCAGTGGATGTACGGCTGTGAGTGGAACGAAGACACAGAAGAGGTGACTGGATTTGAGATACTTGGTTATGATGGGAGAGATTATGTTGCATTTGACCTGAAGACAGAGACATATATTGCTTCAGCACCTCAGGCTGTTATAACCAAACATAATTGGGACAGAGACAAAACTCGCATATCATACAAGAAGTACTTCCTCACACAGGAGTGTGTTGACAAACTGAAGAACTTTGTGAACTCTGGGAGGAAATCTCTGATGAAAACAGGTAAAATCACCAGATTTAGAGCAATGGACACAATATTCATATGACTCAATTTCTGTGTCCATAATAATTAAAAAAAAACAAAAAACAGTTTTCTAATTTTTCTCATCACCTCTCTTCACTCACATATTTACCACTGTTTTGTTTTTTACATTCATGGCTTTTTGTTTGTTGTTTTTCTACTAACTTCATCTTAGTCCTTGCTATTAAGATTCTTAGTTTCATTTTATGCTTTTATTGTCAGTTTCCATCTCTTCCTTATTACTCTGCATTTATATTACCCTCGTGATACACTGGTGACCTGTCCACCTCTTACACATTGACAGCTAGGATCGGCTCCAGAGTTGCAGAGCAGCTTATGTTGGATAAACTGGTCCTGGGTCTTTGACCCAGAAGGTCTTTCAAATTCTGTTTATTATTAAATGTCTTCAGTTTGATTCTTATTCTGCTTTTTTTAAAGTTTTCATCTTTGTGTGTTTCCTTCATGTTTTCTAGCCTGAGTTTAGTTCCAGTTGTGTTTATTGTTTATCGTCCAATACTGAGTTTCTGTGAACTCTTTATTCCTTACTAATTTTTGGTGTCCTCGTTGTATTCTTAGTACTCTTTCTTTTTTTGTTCTTCTTAGGCTTTTATCAGCCTAAATAAACAGCTTGTCTGAACATTACACTTTTTAGCATGAACTTTGTGGACACACTTGGCTTCTCTTGGACTGGAGGCCTATCTATTGATCATATCTAGGGTGTTCCTTGTCTTTTCCCCTATGACAACAGAAACAGTAATATTAAAGTACAGTTAATAAGACATAACAAACTAAAAACCTCTTTACTCTTTAGTTCCTCCCTCAGTGTCTCTCCTCCAGAAGTCTCCCTCCTCTCCCATCAGCTGCCACGCTACAGGATTTTTTCCTAACGTGGCTGAGATGTTCTGGAGGAAAGATGGAGAGGAGCTTCATGAGGATGTGCACAAAGGAGAGATCCTCCCCAACAATGATGAGACCTTCCAGATGAGTGTTGATCTGAAACTTTCATCAGTCAAACCTGAAGACTGGGAGAGGTACGACTGTGTGTTTCAGTTCGGTGGTGTCAACAAGGAGATCGTCACCAAACTGGACAAAACAAAAATCAAGACCAATACAGGTAAGACTGAATTCAGAGGGAGATTATTAATCTTTAAAAAATATATTTATCTTTCTTCTGGCCTGTTTTGTTATTCCATGTACATTGTAACCTGTCATCACCACAGTGGTTCAGTAAATGGTCACAAAAACTAATCAGCCATTTAATTACAATCTGATTTAAATAAATAATTTCAGAGTTAATGGGACAAAATGTCAAGATCCAAAAATATATACACAGCTTTATTTTTTAATTCTCACTATGCATTTTGGGAAAATGTTATTTTTATTTTTTACATTTGTGTATTTTAGTATTTTCACAGTATGTTTCTCATCAAGTTCACAAGAGATCCTAAACTGTGCACAGGTTAGATCTGATGCTGATATTTTACATAAAGGATCAACTTTCCATGATGTTTATTTATAACTTGTCTTCTCACAGCATGTAAAAACACAAATATATGCAGTATTGTAACACAGTTTTCACTGGGTCAGTCATTATGATGTAACTGCTGAGAATCAAACAGTAACTGTGATTAAAACAGTTATTCTGACTAAACTCATCCTAAAACTCATTATTCACTGATCTACACTGAGAATATATCAGGTTGTTTAAGTCCTGCAATACTTTTAAAATAATCAAAGGACTAATGTCATGTAAATGTAATGAACACAGTCTGATTACTCACTGGTCAGAGAAATATTGTAAATATTGTGGTTTCAGGTCCTTCAGGGTTTCATGTTGGTAGTGTTATCGGAGGTGTTATCGGTGGTGTTATCGGAGGTCTTGTGGTTCTTCTCCTGGCCGTCTGTATCGGAATCTATTTCAAGTTACGAGGAAATGGTAATGAGCAAAATATATTTTTATGCTTTATGAATGATATTCATGTGAAATATTTACTTTTTTTGGTGTTAATATTCTAATAAATTAATATAATTCATGCCCTGTTCCTATGATATAAAAAATCATAAATTGGGAATATTTAATAATTTAGATAGCACTTACTAATTAAATTATGTAAGATATTTATTGTCTGATTCATTTCTAAATAAATAACTGTGATAATGTCTGTTTTCAGGGTTTAATCGTGCAAACAGTAAGTATTTTTAAAATGTGTTTAAAGATATTTGGGTGTGATTTGTGTGCTGAATGTAAAAAGATTCGTAAAGTCACTGACGTCAGCTTGACAGAAATAACTAATGTTGTTATTCATCTGAAAATATAATTGTTCTTTTTAAGCTTCTGATACTGTGACTTGAAGATTCAGACTCAAAAGTAATTAAATCCTAATGTAAGTACAGCACACCAAACTACACTATTTAATATCATCTCTAAAAACTTTTAAATATTATTTATTATTATGTAAATGTCTATAAATGTAAAATAAATGTTCCAAATCCAAAAAGTATGAAGTAAAAAATGAATGACTGCATTAAACAGACTCAATATTTCTGTTCTGACAGGGGAGCAGTAAAGAGTAGACAACCATCTCTGAACTGAGGAAGGACCGAAGGGCACAGCTGTGATTGCAGCCCCGACTCTCTGTGAATGGTGCTCAGGACTACTGAGCAAAGGTCATGACTTAATCGCAATCATAAAACTGACCTCGTGGCCCATTGCTAGTCAGTGGTGCTAATTCCAGTCATTATGCAAATGTTCTGTTTATAAGGTTATAAGTTTACAAGTCACTTGAATGAGCGACGAAACGTTTCTCCCACTGAAAACGCTCCGTCCAGATGAACAGAATCAGTGATTTTGTGTTTTTCACTCAGAAATTGCAACAATCACAGATGTAGATCCTAAATTATTTAAACACAAGGACATTTTTGGGACATTTGTCTATGATGAGAAGTTGGTTTCTTTTACCTTTTTATGCTTCTTTTGTCATTTTGTTTTGGATCTGTTATAATTTATATACTTTATAATGTTATCTTTTATAAGAAAAGTTTATTTTCAAGAACGTTCTCCTTCAAATTAATTTATTTCACACATTTTGTTAAGCTCTGTGATTACAGACATCATAGAGCTGGGATTATTAATGAAATCCTTGCACAATGTATGATATTCAGAACTTGTACAGATTTTATATATAAAATCATTCGTAGAACAGTAAACAGTGGAGGGATTCTATGTTTTATTTATTTATTTAATTATTATTATTTAATAATTTTATCAGGCAACTGAGGACACGTTTAAACTGAATCCTACTGACTGAGATTCTTCTAGACCACAGTGGTATAATTTTTTGTCATATCTCACAGTTTTTCCCTTTAAAAAACATCATTACATTTTTTTAATGATTTTGTCACATCATTATTTTCTGCATCTACTTTGGTTAGTCCTTTAAAAACTATAAAGTTTTCGGGGTCTCTGGGAATTCCAGTCAAAAGCATCCAATTCCACTTGTGCAATTTTAATAAATGAAACCATTCATTCACTTAATATTTGCCATGAGTCCTACATGAAAGTGATACATCAGAGGAGGGTGAGAACTCAGACATTTTAAAGAGCAAAACTCTTGGATGCCGTCGTTCATACTAGAAGTTCGGTGGAGACGTCACTGGATCTACTTGAGACAGCTGCTCTGTGTGCTGGATGTTTCACATGAAGAGCAGATGCTGCAACAACGCAGGTTGTAATCCAAGAAACATTGATCCTCCTGGAAGTGAGAAAACTCCACCAGCTGATGTGACTTTCCAAGGATTTGCTTAAAGGTCTTCTCAAAAGAGATGTTAACTTTACATGACCGTGCCCTGAGGAAAGCATGAATCAAGCTGTATGCTATAACTGCCTGTAGTGTGCGTTTAGCCGCAGCTGTTCTTAGTTGTTTCTGCTCCAAACACAATCATGTAGCTTTAGCATTGCCAGCAGATTGTTTTCAGGTTTGTTCCTGGTGGGAGCTGGTCTGCAGTGTACTGAAAAGTCAAACTACTGTTATTTTGATGAGCTTTTATTTAAGTATGGATAATATAACTCCAATTTTAAATGTGAGCACAAAAAGATGTTGGTGCAAGTTATGGAGACTTTACTAGGCTGAGAAACCCAAATAAACATTTCAGAGAGAGCAACACCGTACAAGTGGCCAAATCAACAATTTGGTGCATTATTAAAAAGAATGAACGCACTGACCAGCTCGGCAACAACAAAAGGCCTGAAAGACCACAGAAGACAACTAAAGTGAATGATGGCAGAATTATTTACATGGTTACAAGAAATAACTTAAAACATTCTGTACAATTTATACAAAACCTTGTTGATCTTTTATCCAGAAAGTCTTTGACCCAATTAAACAATCTACCCTTTACACCCATTTTTTAAAGTTTAATAAATAATCATTCTTTCAGACCACATCATAGGTTTTTGTTCTGTATCCAAAAACACTGCTCTCTATTTCTTTATTCATCGGTGCTTTCCTTTTCACCTCTCATCAAAGAGTCTTTTTCAGTTTAAAAACAAGAGGCAGCGCATTCACAGTCCAGAGAGTTTCTCTACAGGGAGCTCTGCTAGCAGATGGAGGCAGTTTAATGTTTTTAGTCTTCGCTGACTAAAACTAGTTTGTCTTGTGGCAGCCACCGTACTAGCATTATGCATTTGGATTGGGGGGGGGGGTAAGAAAACACTTAAAGAGAAAGCTTACTTTTATGTTCAGCAGTACTACAATCCCATTGCTAGATGGCAACATCTAACAAACCAAACCCAGCAGCACATTGTGGAGAAAGCTAGTCCTGCAGCAGAGCTTAATGATAGTCTTTGATGCTTAGACAGGTTTATGTGCAGAATGAGTGGATTATTTATGAACAGTGGGATTATAACTTGAAGTGAGTTCATATGAGAGGCAGCAAGTTATGAGAAAGAGTCTGAGGGCAGAGGTCAGATGAGGACAAGAGAATCAGAAATAACAGAAAGTCTTAAAATCCAACATTATATTTTAATTTTTATATGTAAGTACATAATATTCAGTCTGTAGCCCTTCGATTTAGACAATAATACTTAAATATTGCCTCTTTATTTGTTTTTATACATAAAAAAAATTAAACATTTCTGATTTTAGGAATTGATCGCTTCATTATTTTATCATTGCAGCAACGTTGCAGAAAGAGAAGGACACACAGCTATTCCAGCTGATTTGGCTGGAATAGGTTTCCAGATGAACGTGTGGCGGATGAATAATTGCATCTGGATTACTTGGGGAAGTTATTTGTATATGAGTGTAAACATGCGCATAATTTAAATTACTTTTAAAATAGCATTAGTAAGAATGTGATTAAGTATAAATAACTTAAGAAAATGTGTGATAACAGCTGTGACACAAATAGATAGTGTGTCACAGCTGTAACAAATACCTAGACGGAGGCCCACAGACTACACACCACTAGCTCTTTGTTTCTGAGGTCATTCTGCCTGATAAGTTTCACTTTCCAAAGACAACCTTGGTTCCCTTTTTTGCCTGGTTACTGTTAAGATGCAGCCAGCTTTGAATTCCTATTGGTCAGAGAGGAGCTTCTGCGCATGCGGCAGTTTTATTTTGACTGTGGCGGAGTCTAAACAACAAACAGACATTTTTTTCCATCTTTGTTACAGTCAGGTGTATTACCACCACCCACTGAATTCTGCTGCTGACGCACATCTCAAAAATCCAAATCTTATTAATGAGAACGAGAGAGAGATAAATAGAAATGATTTTTAAATTGGATATTGTGGCAAATCCTACTCAAAAACAAACAAAAAATGTCAGATGAGCACAAGAGAAACAGAACTAGTAAAAAGTCTTAAAATCCACAAACATACAACTTTGTTTTTATATTCCAATTGTATAATATTATGTCTGTAACCCTTGAATTCAGACAATAATACTTAAATATTGTGGTTTTATGTGTTTTTATACATACACAGTTCTACATTGCCAAAGTTTTTCTGATGTTAATCATTATTAGCTTCATTTCTTTATCATTGCAGCAATGTTGCAAAACCAGGAAGACAAAAAGCCTTGACGACCTGGCGCTTAAATTAGATAACAGCCTCTTTGTTTGTGTGCCAACGCTTGCAAATCAAACCAGATCCAGCTTCATAAACAGAAAAACGAAACCTAACAGAGTCATCACGTGGTTTCTCACAAAGCGGCACAGATGGAGTGCTGTTTGAGTCCAGAGGCGGCGCTCTAACACCGTGAATAATCAGAAGATTTGCTGAGGCTTATGTCATTTCTTTGTTGTTTGCAAGTCACAGCCCAAAAGAGCATCAGCTGGGTGTGTCACAGTGACAACACACAGCAGCATGTATCTCTGTGAGGGTGATGCTGTGTGAATCTAAGTTTAGGAGGGTCACAAAGAAACACAAACTCAAGCTTCAGAAGGGTGTTGTGTTTTTATAACCTCTCAAAATAAAAACAGGAAATGCATCTGAGCTCTGTCTGATTTTAGGTGGATTCCTTTGTTCTGGTGTGAAAACAATATACTTCTTCACACTTTAAAGAATGACAGAAGTTGTAAGTTTACATATGCAGGCAAATTAAAAGATAAAGAGGCAAATCTCAAATTTAAAAGATGTGATGTTGCTGGAAGCTAAATGAGATCACTCACTTTGTTCATTTGTTCTTTGACATTTCACGTTCTCTGAATTCATCTTAAAAACCTGCTCATTTTCTCTACATAATTAAAGCTCTAACTCATCATCGACACGTTATAACACTGAAAACAACCTCTGTAATCTGGTTAAACTGGTTACTTTGCTGCTTTTCTGAGATAAAATATGAGAATCTCTGAATATTGAGCACCTTTACTCTGCTCTGACTGCTTTCTCCTCACATTGCAGCATTTAGTGTCTAACCTTACCCGAGTTATTAAGTGTGTACGTTTTTCATCACTGCATGTTTTTCTCTGGTCTGTCTATCCCAATATTTTAGAAATAAAATCTTTTCTTTTTTGCTTTGGTTTTTATATTTGACAGCTTTATTGACTTTTCTGGAATTTAAATCATATTATAAGCTCATGAAATACAACAGTTACAAGCACATGACACCTGCACCTGAAACCTCTATGTTCTAGTTAAAGAGTCAGCAGTATCTGATCTTGACCTCTTCTCATGTTTTCAGTGTGCAGGCTTTCATGTCACAAACTCTCAGGTTACACAAAGGTGGATGACCCCGGTGGTTTGCCAAGCTTTAAACTGCTGAACTGTATTTGATGGACCTCAACCAGATAACACAGTCTAAAATCTATACTGCAGTATTTATACTATGAATACTGCTTACAAATCAATAATCTCTCAAACTTCAATTATGATAAATATAAATCTTTTACTTCCGTTGGTGGTTCGTGACTTTTATTTAAGTGTGATTTTGACTGCAAGACTTTTACCTGTAAAAACCTGTTTTTACTTTGGTATATTGTTGGATGCTTGTTTGTGGAACAATTCTTTTACACGTCTTTCACTTTGACTTGACCCCATAGTCCAAAAACGTGCATTTTAGGTTAACTGGTGATTAAATCAAGCATAGGTGGTGATGTGAGAGTGTATGGTTTGCTCTTTCTCTCTCTCTGGGTGAGACCTGTTAGGGTGTACCTTATCTCTTGTCCCAAATCAGGTGGAATAGGTTGCAAGCTAAATTTGTGGGTGGATGAATAATTGTATCTGGATTGCTCTGGGAACTCAAGGTTAATTGCATAGTTGTGTAAACATGAGCATAATTTAAACTACTTTTCAAATGGCATTAACAAGAATATGATTAAGTACAAATAACTTCAGAAAACATGTGATAACAGCTGTGACACAAATATACATGATTTGTATGTCTTTAATCCCTACGTCACTTTAGGTCTCTAATCAAAATCACAGATTACGCGCTACTAGCTCTTTGTTTCTGCCTGAAGCCTTCCACTTTCCAAAATAAATTAGTAAATAAATAAACCTCGGTTCTCACATTTTGCCTGGTTACTGGTGAGGCGCATCCAGCTCTGAATTCCTATTGGTCAGAGAGGAGTCACTGCACATGCGGACTCAGAGGCAGTAGTTTCATTTTGTTGCAAAATTAAAACAATAAACGGTTGTATTAATTTTTTCTTCTTATATTGAGAGAATTGAATTGAAGATGAGGACGTTTATGATGCTGCTTCTATACTGGGCTGTGTCTGTGTCTGCAGGTAAGCTTCATGAAAATGAAACTGTTTTTTAGAGATAGTGTTGCTCTCAGGTGGCTCAGGTGTTACTGTAAATAGACTCTCGGCTTGCATATATTCAAGATTTAAGGTTTATTTTTTATTTTGTTTGTTTTTGTTGTTGTTGGGTTTTGTTTTGGGTTTTTTTACAGAAATACACAGGCTTCAACAAAATGTTGCTTCTCACCAGCCTCTACGGTACAATGATCAGTAAAAGAAATAAAATACAGTTGTAACAAATCTAAAATAAGGATTGTTAGTGCAAAGTCTTCAAGCATCCTGCTGGTTCTGCAGCTGATGCTCCGTCACCTCTTTCCAGATGCTGGAGGGAGAACAGGCCGTGAGAGGGCTGGTTTGGGTCCCTGATGTTTGTTTGTAGCTGTTTGCAGAAAGCCTACAAACAGCCACAAACATCAAAACTAAATGAGTGTTGGATTACAAATTATTTTTGTTGAAATTAAATTTCTCATTGTAGAAGAAGAAAAAATTACGCTGCTCATAATGTTTTATGGTGTAAAGTATAGAAGTGTTATATTAGCAAAAAGGGAAAGAAACAGTTGTAATCTGCACAATACTAAAAAATGAATTCATTGGCAGCCTATGGTCAGGTTAATGCCATAATAAGGACTGTAAATCATTACTGATGCATCATGAAAGTATAATCAAATCAAAATGACCTACAAACACCAGTTTTTACAAAACAATATTGTAGTTACAAAATGTAAGTTTTTAATATAAGATGATCTGAAAAGATAAAACATTGATTCATAAATCTATTTTTGTATTTATAGAGGAGACACTACCCACATAGCAAAATTGGTATGGCCCGGATCTGTCCCACACAATGTGCTTACACGTGGCCCACATACCGCAAAGGATGATGGTGCTTTGGTGGCCCAGATCTGGTTCGCCAGAGGCGGCCCACACATGGCCCAGCACAAGGCCAGTTGCAGACACACTGGTGCTCCTTTGCTGGCCCAGAAGAGTTTCAACTCTGGCCCCAGATGTCAGCCTAATGTGTACCTTAATTAAGCCATGTAATAAAAACATGTGCATAATAGTGCAAAAGTAACATGACAAAACTCTGTTCAGACAGTGAATGAACAGATTCTTATACAACGCTTTTCACGTTCCCAGATTACTGATAGTGCTCTATACAACATGTCACATTCACCCAATCTCACACTTTCTCTAAACTGAGTGCTTCCTAACTACATTCACACTCTTGACAGGCAGACTGGAGGAGCCAGGGATAAAACCGCTAACCTTCCGATCAGTAGGTGACCTGCTCTACCTCCTGAGTTACAGCCACCCACTGACAAAAATGAGTAAACCGTCACTAGTTTTGTATAAAGTGTACACTCACAAACCTGTCAAACCTGCATTTGAAACGTTGGCTACTATAGCAGTATAGTATTGCAACATGGTATTTGAGTCTCCTAACTAAAATAGAAAAATAAGAACATAAATAGTGCCATCATTGCCAGACCTGACCCACATCTGGTTGACATACACTTTGCCATGACACCAGCCAGTCAGTCAGAAGTGCCAGCTTGATGCTGGATCCGGGCCAGACGCGTTTTCTGTGAGCCTGGGCCACATAAACCAAACCACAATCGGGCCAGATGTGGCATGCCATCACATAAACAGTGCCATCTATGCCAGGCCTGGCCCATATCTAGATGACATATGTCTTATCATGCCAGAAGTCAGCCAGCAGTGCCGGCTTGACACCAGATCCGGGCCAGACCTGATTGCTATGTGGGTATAGTTTTTTTATTTTGAAAAATATGCTGATTTTTAAAGCTGTTTCTCACTACATTAAATATTTCTTACAGTGAAGCACTCTCTGAAGTATTTCTACACTGCATCCTCTCAAGTCCCAAACTTCCCAGAGTTCGTGGTTGTTGGGATGGTTGATGAAGTTCAGATGGTTCAGTTTGACAGCAACACCATGAAAACTGTGTCCAAACAGGACTGGATGAACAGAAATATAGATGAGCAGTACTGGGAGACAGAGACTGGGGGCTTTGTAAGTGCCCAGCAGGTGTTCAAAGCCAACATTGAAATTGCAAAGCAGCGCTTCAACCAAACTGGAGGTTTGTTTATGTTTTATTGTTTTTTTACTGATATTTGCTGTTAATGTTTTCAGCATTTATTTTAGTCGTAAATAGATTTTCATACACACACTTTAAAAATGCTTCATTCAAATAAAAAAGATTTAAATACAGGATGACTCACGATGAAAGTAAAGGGCAGATGGAGGGCAGCTAGTGAATCAGGAAGCGCAGAGGAAAGAAGACGTGAGGGCAGCTGTAAGAGGATGAAGAGTGGAGAGAGAGTTTGTCCAGATGACATCCCTGTGGAGTTATGGGGATGTTTAGGAGAGACAGCAGTGGACTTTTTAACCAGACTGTTTAATGTCTGAGGAGGAGCAGAGGAATGGGGAAAAGTTTAGAGGAGGTCAGAAGGTGTTGCAAAGAAAGCATATGATAAGTTGCCAAAAGATAACTGTGGTGCTACATGAGAAACTCAGGGATGACAGAGAAGTATGTGAGGGTGGTGCAGGACCTGTATCTGGACAGTAAGACACAGTTGTGTGTGGTAGGAGTGACAGATGGGTTCAAGGTGGGGGTGGGATTACATCATAGATCTGTTTGTAATGGGGACGGGCAGGTTAACAGGTCAGACTGAAGTCTCCATGGACTTTGATGTTTCCAGATGATGTTGTGATCTGGAGTGAGAGCAGGGAGCAGGTGGACGGGATGGGGTTATACACTGGTGACAGTGAGAAATGAGAGATCAGTAGAAGCAACACAGAGTACATATGTGTAAATGACAGGGAGAACAGTGTCACAGAGAGGATGCAAGAAGCAGAAATGATGATTATTAATTTAAATAACTAAGTCGACCATCCAAAGTACCAGGCAGTGCACAAGAGAGGTGCAGGGTGTCAGGGTGTGTGATCTGTGGTACAAGCAAGAGTGAAAGGGAAGGTTTTCGAGATGGTAGTAAGGCCTGCTGCGATGTATGATGTGGAGATGATGGCACTGAGTTGGAGGTGACAGAGCTGATGATGTTTTTATCGGGAGTGACCAAGTGGCAAAGCTGGGATCGTTTGGATGATGAATATGGAGCTGATCGACTGAATGGAAAGAGGAAGAACTTGGAGGAGTTTCATGGCTGTAGAGAAGGAGGACATTTAGAGGGTTGTTGTGATGGATGACAATGCTGGGGATGGAGTGAGATGGAGGTAAATCTGCTGTGGCGACCCTTAAAGAGAGTGACCGAAAGAGGGAGAAGAAGAAATGAAGAATTGTGAAGTCAAATGATGTTTATCTCTCTTTTATTTAACATTTTGAAAACAGCATTTGTACTGAGATCACATCTTACACAGCTTGTATTTGGTATATGTGCATGGCATGAAAAAAAAGAAATGATGATCATAATGTTTTTTAGCATTTTAATAAGTAAACTTTCAAACACGTGCTGGGTCATTTTGAACATTTAATGGGTGAATAATTAAAACAAACCCAATAGATTTAATGGAATAGAAGCACTAAATGTATTATTATTTAGGACTGAGAGTTCAAACTGGTTCTGCTGGCTTCTGGTTTAATGAGACCAGTTGTAGTGACCAGTGATGGGAATAACGGCATTAAAACTTTTTTCAGTAACGAGTAATCTAACTAATTGCTATTTCTATTGTTACAACGCCGTTATCGTTACTAACAAGAAAGTGCGGTGCAGACGCTTTACTATTAGATTGTAGCTCTTACTAGCTTACCGGGAGCTAGGGGGGTGAAACAATCACACGAGGGCTGCTGATTGGCTGAGAAAGGAAAGTAGTCGCGTTAAACTAATCACATTACCAATTTAAGATGACAAAGCAACCCTGAGTCTCCATTTCTGTGTTAAAGTGGGGACTTCAAACTATATACCAGTTTTTAAATTGTGTTTTTACGCCACGTAAAACTAGAGTCATGAAAAAAAAAAACATATCCGTGACGTTTTTTCCTGAATACTATCGTCACGTTTACTGTTTAAGGACAGCGCTAGCAAGCACTCTCTGCTGGCGACCGAAAAGGAAAGAAAAAAACACCCCTTTCCTATTGGTGGAAAAATGTCTAATGTCGATCAATCAAAAATTTATATGGCAACATGGCCTTGTTTAGGAAGAGGGGCAAGTTTTAGGAGTGACAGCGGTGAGAGAGCGCGGGTTTACAGATGTGAGAGATTTGTGACGTTTAGTGTGTTTGGAGTGTGTAGTCATTGTGTTGTGCAGAACAATGAGGCGTCTGCTGAATGTCACAGTTGCTGCCAAAAAGCCACCAAAGTCAGATTGCACACTGTGTCCAGGAGGAACACAGGAGTAGTGATACACCTCCTGCTGTCAGGCCTGTGATGCGGACAGAAACTATTTTTTGGAGTGGCACAAATATTTTGTGTGACTTCTTATTTGATGCAGAATGCCTGATTGTTCTGTAAATAGTTTGAAATGGTTATTTTAAAAAAACTGAAACGATGCTGGATCTCACTCTGGTTCACTGTCGTCTTTTTCTCTGTTCTTCTTTCAGGTGTTCACATTGTCCAGCGGATGTACGGCTGTGAATGGGACGATGAGACGAATGAGGTGGACGGATATGAGCAGTTTGGTTATGATGGAGAAGACTTCATAATATTTGACCTGCAGACAGAGACGTGGGTAGCTCCAAAACGACAGGCTGTCATAACCAAACACAAGTGGGACAGTAACAAAGCTTTTATAACCAGTGTGAAGAACTATTACACTCAGATTTGTCCTGAGTGGCTGAAGAAATATCTGAACTATGGGAGGAGCTCTTTACTGAGAACAGGTACAATCACATGACCAGACTTAGTGTGATAATTTACCTCATTTTTATTAAGTAATACAAAGTTTTTATGACCAACACAGTTAAGTTCAGTGTATTTTCTCTCTTCCTCTCTGTCTGCTGCTGTCATGTGTTTTTTTAACAATAATCAAAATGTATTTATTCGTTAAATTTCAAAACCATCACTTCAGCCTTTTACAATGTGTTTCCCCCTCCCTTCAAATATTTTTCTTATTTTTTTATTTGACTCTGTAATATCCTTTACATGGTACTATATGCACATTAATATGTGTGTCTACGGCATTCAAACAGAAATAATAAGTTAGCATGATGTTAATACAGAAACAGTGACCTGTGTTTCTATTTACTCTCCAGTTCTTCCCTCAGTGTCTCTCCTTCAGAAGTCTTCCTCCTCTGCCATCAGCTGCCACGCTGCAGGTTTCTATCCTGACAGAGCCGAGATGATGTGGAGGAAAGATGGAGAGGAGACTCATGAGGGTGTGGAGATAGGAGAGATCCTCACCAACAATGATGGGACCTTCCAGATGAGTCTGAACCTGGATCTGAGATCTGTTCCAGCTGAAGACTGGAGGAGGTACGACTGTGTGTTTCAGTTCTCTGGTATAAATGAAAACGTCACCACCACACTGGATAAAACAGCCATCAGGACAAATGAAGGTAAGAAAATAATCAGAAATGATGAAGATGTGTTGTTTGGTGTTTGAGCTGATGGATGTCATAAAACATTGACTTTATTTTCAAAATGTAATTTTACTCATTTTATAGCCCACAATGGACCTCCTCATGTGAGACATCATATATAAACAGTCTAAAACAGAAAAAACATTAACACAAATAATTTTTATATATAATAAACTAATCAATCATTTATATATAATAAACTAATCAATCATAAACTAATCTATCATGGTTTGCAGTTGTAGCACTGACACTTTAAATGTTTGGATTTTTTATTATATTATTTTAGTATTAGTATAAGTCATTAAGGCATTAAGGACACAAATTTCAGTTTTGTCTTTATCTTTATTTTTATTCAACATTTTTTTGTCAATAATTGAACAAAAATTTGAGTGTATTTGTTTTGCAAAACAATGTTTAAAATTAATAAATCAGTTGTTTACTCTTCTTCTTCTTTGTTTTTTCGTTTGTTTGTTTTTAGCCTCGACAGAAGTGCCCAACATCACGATCAGCCTCAGCTTCAGCCCCATTTCCGTCCCCATCAGCGTACCCATTGTCACTGCTGCTCTTGTTCTTGCTGTTGTTGCACTAATCGGATTCATTATTTACAAAAAGAAAACTGGTGAGTGAACCAAAGTGATGATTTCAGTATTTTTAGTGTTTTTCCAGGTTGCACATTAAAACAAGCTTCAGGTCCTAGTACAGCAACGATGTTTAAAGCCCCAGAGTGATGAGACTGTAACAGTATTATCATAGTGATAGAAGGAACCAATAGTAAATAAAGTAAAAGGTAAAATAACATAGAAAGCTTTGTAAACCAGTTTGAGTTAGTGGTGTAGGGATCAGTGTTCCTGTATTTACAGCTATGATCACTGATATTTGATTCTTTCTTTTATTTACAGCTAAACCTTCTAAACCTTGTAAGTAAAATTCCCATGTAGACATTTTGAGCTGAATCCTGTTCACTTAAAAATGTTTCACTGAATGTGAATTAGAGGCTAAAATTAAATGCATGGAAACAAAGCAGATGACTGGCAGTGTGTTGGAAATTAACAACAGCATCACTACAGAGCAGCTCAGCTGGTTGCTGAAGTTTTTATGTTTTGATTTTGTCTGTCTGGTCTGATTTTTGTAGACACGAAGACATCACCTGAAAATGATCCTGAAAGGAGCCCTTCAGGTGTGTCTGTGTGTACTTGGATTGGAGGATTTTTTGTATTCTCATAAAAATTGTAATGTAGTGGCTTTATTTTTTACATTTATATGAAAGTAGAAGTTTAGAAATTCAAACCATGTGTTCATATAGTCAGTTATAATAGTTGCTGTTCATAGTTACACAGCACTAAACAGAACAAAGCAATTAAAGCATCAGTACTAAAACCAAGTACCTTGGAAACATAGACGGCCCTGTCTATGTTCAGTATGTTCAGTAATATTCTACAGTAACAAACCAGCTCTGTGAATCACTGCAGGTCCTGTTACTTTAATCTGTTTGGCTGCAAATGCTCATCCGTCTCTTAGCTTCAACGTTTCCCTGAACTCCTCAGGATCTTCATTTATTCTGTTCTCTGTCATTTTTCACCACCACACATCCATATTCTTCTTCTTCTTCTATGGCCTGGATGTTGCCCAATAAACTTTTCTCCATGTTCACTAACTGAGATTTCTGTATTGCTCACATAAATACATTTTATAAGCACTGCAGATTTTCCAAGATTGCTCTGACCTACATAATGAAACAGTGCTCACATATTTTAAAAAGTTAAATATTCGAGTGACAGAAACAGAGCGATAAATCCTCTTGCAACTGAGAAAACTTTCTCCTCGTGCCTGTTTGTGTTCATGCTGTTTGTATTTAACACTGTCATCAACATCAACAGATCATATTATTTTTTTTAGTTGGATATATATTTAATATATAATCATTTTGTATTTTTCCTCCTCAGATTCAAAACCTTCTTCAGACATAACCATCAAAACTGAGCTGATGACAAGTACGTACAGGCTCTCTGTGACACACAGTCTTAATCTCTGTGTGGTCCTGCATGTTTTTACTCATTAATCTCATGGATCTGTATACTTTGATGCATTTTGAATTATTAAAAACATTTCTGAACTGTTCAGCTGGTCTGACTCACCAGCTGTAGATTTCAGGTATAAACCTGCCATCACCATCATATCACACACGTTTCTTCTACAGTCGATTGTTTTTGGATTTTAAATGCTCTTATCTAAACAAAACAACATCCTCAGAGTGAGCAACATACATGCTGAACATGGCAACCACTCACAAAGATTTAGATATAACAAACTAGACATTTTTATGACAGTGCACATCACTCCAGTTGCTGTTTCTTATCTTAGTAAGAATCAGTGGCTTCCACTAAAACCTCATATATGACGAATAACAAGGCCATATAACAGATTTTACTAAGGAACAAGTAACTAGCTAAACTGTATAACTAGTGACATGATAGATGAGGAAAGTGTGTGTGGAGATGGTCATGGCCCAGTGTGTGTGACAGCTCTTCCATCATGTTGAGTTTTTCACCTGAATGTTTTTTTCTTTAGAGTAATTCTGACAAAGAGTGAAATCTGGAACAAAGGTAAGTGATGTCTCTGAACACATCACATGTGCCACATACAGACATCTATGTGTTTTACTGAATGCATTTAAAGAAACCCTTAACTTTTCACACTGACTGCATTTGCTGATGCATGAAGAATTTTACATTCACTCCTCGTTAACGAAAGCTGAATCTATCTCTGAACAGGAGACAGTTTGAACACTGGACTAACTTCACTTCATGAGGATTCTGCATCACTGAACTCCTGAGAAAACATTTCTACTATAATAGAAGTGGACTTTTTTTATTCCATGACACAACTTGTGACTGAAACATACACAAACGACCTCAAACAACAAAAATGAATCAAATTTTTACTTTTATGTCACAGGAACAAAAAGAGAATTACTGTTTTTCTGTGAGAAAAGTTACTTTTTAGCTAAACTAACTTTATTTATACAGTGCTTTAAAACAGCAAGTCCTGACCAAAGTGCTTAACATTAAGAACAGAATAAAAATTAAAAAATAAAATAATTAATTCATCAATAACAACAACAACAACTATAATAATAACAAAATAAAACTACATAAATAAAAACACTGAAAAAAAACACAAAAAGAACAATTAGTATAATGTTAAACTGCAGGTCTTTTTTTATATAATAATAAGTAAGTAAAGATGATCCTGAAGAAGAACTACATCTGTAGGAATTATGTGTTTATTTTCCTCAGTGTTGGGTCTGAGTGTGTATTAACATTATTCAGTTTTAATGCTACAGCAGTTAGTTCTGCACGTTTGATTTTAGTTTAACTCTGGATGACTTTCCTGACACAACCTCAAAGGGGATTTGTGTTTGCAGCTGAAATTGAACCATCAACCTTTTGCTTACTAGGTCAGTATGTTAACCACTGCACCTTTGCAGGCATCGTGATTTAAGGTCAATAAGTTGAAAATAATAGTTCTCTGATTTGCTCTGCTTTGAATTAACTGCAGATCAGTTTATTTACACTCACTTTACAATCACTGTTTTTTTTAATGAGCATCAACATGAGATGTCTTGAAATACTGAGTTTAAGATTTATAAAAGTTCTCATAAATAATTTGTTGTATCTTTAATAAAAATATGAATACGCTGATTAAAGCCATAAATAAGGTATTGCAAAGAAAAGCTGTACTCCATTATTGCCACATTTATGTTTTGTTCAAACCCTGGTACATGTGACAGTGATGAACAGTCATGACTTTAATGGTAACTGTATTACGTAAATACTACAGAGACATGTATGTGCATATTTTATTACTGTTTGTTGTGTTAGACGGTTAATGCTGCTATCAAAGTTATAATGTGTGTGTGTGTGTGTGTGTGTGTGTGTGTGTGTGTGCCTCATGTGGTTTTTATTGTAAATGTTATTTATGTTGGATGTTTCAGGTCAGCTGTGTTTTGATTTATGGAATCAGGGAAATGAGTCTTTGTTTTGTTAGACTACTGCACTGTCTCTACACTTGTACATCTGAATAAATGTTTAACATTGTGATTGTGCATAATGTCGAGTATTCAGATGGACAGGAGTGTACAACAACATGAATGAACAGAAACTTTGTGAAAAGTGAGTCATGTTCCAACCTGACACCAAAAATATTGAAATACTGAGTATGTAAAGATGGATGCATCTCTACTGTTAAAGGTGCTGCCTTTACATTTTACAACATGAAGTGAGATCAAACGCCAGTATCCTGCTGGGGTCAACTCAAAGGCCAGTTTAGCGTTCCCCTAAAAATAACTATATGAATAGTAGTAATAATAGTGTATTTTAGTATTATTTTCTGTAAGATTTTCCTAGTTTGTCTATTGACGGCAGCACAGGATAAAATGAAAACAGGTTTTATGTCCAGTGTTGTTGATGTCATGATGTTACAGTCGCTCACACAGAGGCTGTTTGTTGTTAATAACCTCCTTAAGACTTGTTTCTGTGGCAGAAAGAAGATGCAGACGTAATCACATGACACAAATCAGTGATGCAGACAGTGGCGGTCCTGGCCTTTTTGGCACCCCCGGTGAACACTCCCTCTGTTTTAATTTTGCACTCCAGTATGAACACCCATCCCCCAACCCGAGGATCACCACAACATAACCTAACACACCTACACCTTAGTTATAGATTCACTTTGTCAAGGGGTTCATTTCTGGGATTTCGCACAACCCAGGATTCAAATCATGAATACATAATGGGCTTGGATTTACAACATTATGAATGAAATACGCTCTATTTGGAAGCAGCCGCCCCCTCCCCTTTCCACGGGTCGTGAGACTTTAAATCATCAAACTGTAAATTATACATTTTAAATTGTTATTGATCCCTTTACCCCGAGTGCTACATTCATTTTCTTACTCTTCTTATATTTATTGTTTGTTTATTTGCACTGCTGTAACTGGAGCCTCGTCGTCTCTCTATATACTGGACTGTATGTAGCGGAGATGACAATAAAGTTTACTTTGACTTCAGCAGCGAGCAGGCGCACCGAGGGCTCTCGCGCTCACTTTTCGCGTATAGAATTTCGAAAAAACATCGGTGCAAATTATAAGTCTGTATCACAATGTCTGGTGTTTTCGTGTTTGTTGGTTTGTTTTTATTTTGTTTTATTTTGCGAGTTGGTTATTAGATGCTGCTCCAGCCAGCCAGATAATCCCCCGCCGCCCCGGCCGCAAGCAGCAGGCGCACCTCGCAAACGGAGGGCGCCTTACTCCCAGCAAATGGGCGATAGAAAACCGCCTATGCCATTCCCGACGTCAGCATGCTGCCCCATGACTAGCATATATTTATTTTTTTGGCCGATGCCCGTGATGCCGCCCCCCACCACGATGCCGCCCCCGGCAACCGCCCGTGTCGCCCGTATCTAAAACCACTACTGTTTATCAGAACTTTGTTAAACATACTGAGATGATGATAAACTACAAACACAAGACCAATAATTTTACAACGTGTGACCTGCGCAAATTGTCACAGATGATAATAACGCCTCAACTGTCTCTGGCCACAAAACGAAAAAAAAAAAAAAAAACTACAACAAGCTGTAAACTACTTTCATTTTCATTTTTTATCAACGACCTTCTTGAACACGTTCCCTCTGCATTAAGTGACGCTCCGCTCTGCCTGATTGTTATTGGATGAGTAGAGGTTGATCTTGGAAGATCGATGCTCTAAGTTATTCCCAATTTGTCCATCTACCAGCTCTTAAGCAGATATGAAGACCTTCCTTGTTCTGAGTGTGATTTTTCTTGGACTATCCGGAGCAGCAGCAGGTGAGTTGACCCATGTAGTGATCTTCTATAATAACAGCCGAACCAGCATTGTGTTTATGTGAAGGGAAAAACCTTCTGAACAGGTGGATAGCAGTGTGTAGCCAAGGAAGCAGAGGCAAGTTAAAACAAAACAAAACAACAACAACAACTTAAAAAAAATATTTACAATTTAAAAAACTAACAGTAAATATATAAACACTTCTTCCCAGGGGGTCAAAAAATTGAAGAAAATAACAAAATATCAAAATTATATTTAACAAACAAAAAACTAATTCAGCTGTGGGTGAAGTTATAATCCCAAACCATAAAAGTTAGTTTAAGATGAGTGGAACAGCCAGCGTCTTGATTTTGCTGGTAAACTGGTAAACAGAGTGAACAGGATTTATGAAGAGGTGTATTTGTGAGTATTTTTATGACTGTTATATGATTATAGTATCTACATTATAGCCTAAAATATCTTTATAGAACTCTAATATTTTAATTCTGCTACATTTTCTGCTGTGGCCAGATCTCTTTAAAATATAACCATCCCATGACTTGCTCCTCATCCCTCCCGCTACACTCTCTTATTGTTGGTAAGGCTCACCCCGAAAGGTAAAAGCCAGAGTCCTTCTGGGGCATGAACTCTCGCAGGATGGGGCTGGGGAATATAAACTGAGTGCAAAGCAATGACTGTCACAACTACAGGGATTAAAAACAGAACTATAAAATTATAAAACAACTCATGCAAAACCAAAAATCAAGCATGACATTTACACAATGTGTGTGCACCTGTCCAAAGTATGCTTTAATGGCTGAAAGATTTCAGGATGTGAACATCATATGTTAATAGTCACCTACATAATATTTCACCGATAAAGTGAATAAAAAGACATTTTGAAATGGATCAAATTATTATAAATCTGCATATTTGTGAGGTGTTTGCAAAAATGTATTAATGAAAGCAAGTTTTAAGGTTTCTAATAAAAAACATGATGATGGAAAATCTAATGATAATCACAATCATGTCTCTGATGTTTAACAGTTTGCTCCTCTGTGTGTTATTTTCTTGTGCCACAGTTACACATTTGCTGTACTTCTACACGGCATCATCAGGAATTCCACATTTTCCAGTGTTTGTGACTGTGGGTGTGTTAGATGGGCAGCCATTCACGTACTATGACAGTAAAATAAAAAAAGAGAGTCCCAAGCAGGACTGGATGGCAAAGAGTGAAGGAGCTGAGTACTGGGACAGACAGACTCGGGCATCCATCGCGGATGAGCAGATCTTCAAAGGGAACATTGAATTTGTGAAGCAGCGCCTAATGAAACAGGGGGTGAATAATGGACAGGTGTTTAGAAACATCTGGGATTTTGTGATTCAGTTTCTATAAAATCCAACTTTCAACCACTAAAACCTAAAGATTTTCCATTCGCACTACTTTAATTGTTTAGCACTAATTCACAGCAGCAGTGACTTTGAGGGATCAAACACACAGAAGACAGTTTAATGAGGTGCAGAAGTGGTTTATAAAAACAGAGGAAGACTAATCTTAAAAGTAGAGCAGGTCTGTCTCTGCAATCCAAACTGGGAACGCTCCTATAGTAGTGAGGTTAAAGCTCGGCCTGCTACCACAAGTAAGCCTGTAGTGTGAGAAGGAAAATAATATGATATGATGAGGGCTTTCAGATTTGATGGGGCCTGATTAGGACTTTGGATGCTGTCTTATTATTTGGTTTTTGGGTTTTATCATTTTTATTTTCACATGTCAGTTTTTAGTAGACAAAAAGTTGGATGGAGGAGTTTCTCTCTGCTCCCCTCCTATTGGTCAAATAAACTGTAAGCTCTGAGATTCAACTGAATTCAATTCAATACAATTCAAGTCAAGTCCATTCAGTTCAATTCAATGTTATTTATATAGCGCCAAAACACAACAACAGTCGCCTCAAGGCGTTTTATATTGCACAGTAAATCGTACAATAATAGATACATAGAAAAACAATCATAGTCATATGAGCAAGCACTTTGGCGACAGTGGGAAAGAAAAACTCCCTTTTAACAGGAAGAAACCTCCGGCAGAACCAGGCTCAGGGAGGGGCGGGGCCATCTGCTGCGACCGGTTGGGGTGAGAGAAGGAAAACAGGACACAGACAAAATGACAAGATGGGACCATAGACCTCTGTTAGCATTCAGGCAGTAGCTTTCACTAAAAGAGTATCTACAACACTATATACAAACCCAACAGTTCACTGAAGACACACATGACAATTTATCACTAAGGGTTTGGAGGCCAAGGACAGGTTTGCTGCTGATGTCAGTTACTCCCAGGGAACAACTGCTGCAGAGGGTTTTTAAAGCGGCCACTTGATGATGGGAACCAATCAGCAGCTCCCATCTCTCAAATCATAAAGAGCACCTGCAGAGACACTTAAAGGCACAGAAAACACATATGGAACAAAATCCAGACACCTTGATTCAAAATATGGCCAGGACCGTTACATAATAGTCAAAGTCATGATTAGTCCATCCATCCACTTCTCCTTTTCAGGGTCGCAGGGGCTGCTGGAGCCTATCCCAGCTCTCTTAGGGCAAGAGGCAGGGTACACCCTGGACAGGTTTCCAGTCTGTCGCAGGACTAACACATAGACACAGACAACCATTTCGCAATTTATGGGCAATTTAGTGTTTCCAATTAACCTATCCCCACTAACTGCATGTCTTTGGACTGTGGGAGGAAGCTGGAGAACCCTGCAAACACGTGGAGAACATGCAAGCTCCACACAGAAAGACCCTGGCCTGATGGTGGAATTAAACTCAAGACCTTCTTGTTGTGAGGCAACAGTGCTAACCACCGTGCTGTCATGATTAGTTTAAGCTCTAAATACTGTATGTGTCCATATATTATGTATATAGGCGTGTAACCTGTAGTCCTATTTATATATGTCTATAGAAGTGCAGGTTAGATAAGGACTCAGAGTGTAGCATCTCAGTCTGTTTCTGTTTTCTCTCTGTAAAGTTTAAACTGTGTTGATGAGAGTTTGTTTTAATTAGTTTCCACTGAGCCAGTAAACAGCAGGAGAAACAGTAGATCCTCTGTTTCAGTGACTGTTGATTGGCTGATGTGTCTGTATTGATATGAGACTGTGCTGCAGCTTTGCTCTGGTTCACTGTACTGTTTCTGTCTTTCAGGTGTGCATGTTTATCAGGAGATGTACGGCTGTGAATGGGATACTGAAACAAATAATGTGACCGGCTATGATCAGCTGGGTTACAATGGCGAGGACTTTTTGGCGTTTGACCTTAAGACAGAGACGTGGATCGCTCCAAAGCAGCAGGCAGTCATCGCTAAACAGAAGTGTGACTCTGACAGAGCTCTCTCAGCCAGACAGAAGAATTCACTCACATTTGTCCCGAGTGGCTGAAGAAGTATCTGAACTATTCAGGGAGCTCTCTGAGGAGAACAGGTGCAATAACACAGGATTTTAACTGGACTTGGAAAGACAATCAATCATTTATAGGTTGATTGATTGTCAACAAACATACAATTTGTAATAATAACAATAACGAACACTTATATTTTTTCAACAGTTCTTCCCTCAGTCTCTCTCCTCCAGAAGTCTTCCTCCTCTCCAATCACCTGCCACGCTACAGGTTTCTATCCTGACAAAGCCAAACTGTTGTGGAGGAAAGATGGGAAAGAGCTTCGTGAGGGTGTGAACAGAGGCGAGATCCTGCCCAACAATGATGGGACCCTCCAGATTTCTGCTGATCTGGATCTTTCATCAGTCAAACCTGAGGACTGGAGGAGCTACGATTGTGTTTCAGCTCTGTGGTGTGAATAAGGACATCATCACCAGACTGGACAGAGCAGTGATCAGAACCAACGAAGGTCAGTCTGCACTCAGAAGTGATGAAGGTCAGAAGCACACATTTAGTTTACTGTAATATAATAGTGCATAGTAAAGGGCAGTTCATGCAGTTTTATGTGTTAAAAATAGAACAATTTTGTCAGTTTATTTCACACTTAAAGTCTAGACTGGGACATGTTTCCCATCTTGAAATAATTATGTGAACCTGCTGAAAATAAAAGTGAGTTGTATTTCCAAACTAAGAACATAAAAGGAATTTAAGACTCTTTACCAAACACTAATGCTTTTTCCCAAATCATGTTTTACCTTGTGAATGAGCAGCCACAGTTAACAGAGTATAGTTACTCCACAGTTTTATAAAACGAGTAGAGGTAATGATTTGATTTTGGAATCAAGTTTACTCATTCAATTATATTAAACGATCCCATATTAAAACAAAAGCTAAGAGAAGAAATAAATGATTTTCTTGAATTAAACGATACAGGGGAAGTGTCGCAAATCATATTATGTGACACTCTAAAGGCAGTAATGAGAGGAAAAATAATTTCAATGACCTCCCATCTGAAAAAGATAAAGAGGCAAAAATTAGCCAACCTTCAGGTAAAGTTAAAACTACTACAACGGGAAGATGGATATAAAGGTAATTCTGAGATAAAAAATGAAATTAAAAAAATACAGGTTGAAATCGATGAAATTTATACGCAGGAAACTCAAAAGAAAATTATTTTTTTAAAGCAGAAATATTACGAAATAGGAAGCAAATCCTCTAAAGTCTTAGCTTACAAACTGCGTAAACAGAGATTGGAAAGTACAATTTTTAAAATAAAAAACCCACAAACAAAGATAATTGAAAATCAATTGGAGAAAATTCAAGAGAGCTTAGAGTGGTTCTATAAAGAATTATATACCCAACCACAAACAACGGATGAAATAAAAATTGATAATTTTTTGAACAAATTAAAATGACCAACTTTAACAAATTTCCAAAATGAAAGTTTACTCCAACCTATAACAACCAAAGAACTTCACCTGGCAATATCCAAATTAAAAGTAGGCAAGAGTCCGGGTTCGGATGGGTATACTGCAGAGTGGTATAAAAACCTTAAAGAGGACTTGCTCCCTATTTTATTGAAAACATTCAATTCGATTATGCAAAAGGGTAAACTACCCCCTTCGTGGAAGGAAGCAGTTATTTCCATCATTCCCAAAGAGGGTAAAGATAGGACAGAATGTAGCAGTTATCGACCGATTAGTGTATTAAATTTGGATTATAAACTATTTACAGCAATTCTGGCACGGAGATTAGAAAAAATTTTACCTGACATAATAGACCTGGACCAGTGTGGTTTCATCCAACAAAGGCAAACAGTAGACAACATAAGGCGTTCTCTACATGTTATGGAACAAATAAACAGAGATAAGGTCCAGGCAGTGTTGGTGGGACTGGACGCTGAGAAAGCCTTTGATTCAGTCAGATGGCTTTTTCTTTACAAGGTATTGAAGACTTTTGGTTTCCATAATAAATTCATCTTAATAATACAATCCCTTTACGATAAACCAAGGGCTCGTGTGAAAGTCAATGGAGATTTATCTGAATCTTTTACCTTAGAAAGAGGGACCAGGCAAGGTTGTCCAGTCTCACCACTTTTATTTGCACTTTATATTGAGCCTCTTGGTCAGTTTATAAGAAACAATACCAAAATTAAAGGTATTGTAGTTGCTGGTGAAGAACAAAAAGTTGCAATGTTTGCGGATGATGTCTTGGTTTTTCTGAGGGAACCTGAAGAATCATTTGAGGAGTTGATGTCTTCTCTATCTGTCTTTGGAGAACTGTCTGGTTATAAATTAAACCTAAACAAAACACAGGTAATGACACTAAATTATACAGCATCTAAAACGCTACGAGATAAATATAATATAAATTGGGAAGCTGAAACACTTAAATACTTGGGAATAACTTTAACTAAGAATATTTCTAATCTATCACAAGTAAATTATGGTCCCTTGTCACAGGCCATAAAATTTGATTTAGACAGGTGGAATCTGGTGCCTTTTTTAAATTTAAATTCAAGGATACTAGCAGTGAAAATGAACGTACTCCCAAGACTCCTCTATTTATTTAGAACTTTGCCGGTTGAAGTAAGTCAAACACAGTTCGGGGAATGGGACAAATGGATTGCGCGTTTTATTTGGCATGGGAAAAAACCAAGAATTAAATTTAGATCGTTACAGCTAAACAAGGCAAAAGGGGGGGCAATGCTCCCATGTTTACAATACTACTATTACGCATCTCAGGTTATCCCCCTGCTGCAATGGTGTAATCCTAATTTGACAGCTAAGTGGAAATCCATAGAATTTAATAGAACCCCTAAATTTCAACTACAAGCCTCAATTGCGGATAAAAAATTGGCAGACCGTTTAGAAGATAAAGGACCATGGATAAGTCACACTCTAAAAATATGGAATAAAGTGATTAAAATATGTGGTAGTGAACAAATACTAAAAGTATTTAGATGGTGTGCTTATGACACAGATTTTAAACCAAATGAAAGTGATAAAAGATTTCAGTCCTGGATAGAGAGTGGATTAACAACATTCTATTCCTTCACACATAAAGGGGCACTACAGAGTTTCCAGTCTTTACAAACAAGAAATGGCTTAAGACAAGTAGACTTCTTCAGGTTTCTTCAAATGAGGGATTATTTTAACAAACATTGCAATATCCCAAACCCAAATACGACTGAGCCTGAAATTTTTAAGGTGGTTAAATTAGCATACGATAGTTCCTTGAGAAAGGCAATCTCCAAACTATATAATGTGCTTCTTCAAGCAAGGAAGGACACTACTCAAAATGTCAAGATTAAATGGGAATTGGAATCGGGGATGGGTATAACAAATGAGAATTGGGAGAGGATTTGTAATTTTCATTGGTACTCAACAAGTTCTTTATCTTGGAGAGACCACTGTTGGAAGAACATTATTAGATTTTTTAAAACCCCTCATCAAATTAAATATAAAAATGGGACAGCGGAATGCTGGAGAAGATGTGGATCAGAAGAAGCACATCATTATCATATTTTTTGGGACTGCCCCAACTTAAAAAATTACTGGCTGGGAATTCACAAAACTTTGTGTGAGGTTTTTAAGATAAAATTTGACATCAATTTTGTAAATTTGTATTTGGGTTTGGTCGCTGGCTCGGTCCGGGGAGGGGATACAAAACTTTTACAAGCGCTATTAGCGGCCAGCAAAAAATCAATAACCAGAAAGTGGTTAAATCCAACTCCGCCAACACTTGATGACTGGTTTAATGCGGTCTTCGAAATATTTAAAATGGAAAAAATGACATTCTTTTTAAAAATTCGAAAAGACAAATTTTACAAAATATGGAATAAATGGATTAGTTTTGTGTCCCCCATCCGCCCTGAATTTAGATAAGACCGGCCCCGAATTGGTGTATCTCCCATGTATCGTACAATGTTAGGTTGACCCTCAACTTCATAATAGGTACCTAATGTAGCCTTTGTAAATAAGGTAAACATGCTGCATTATGTAACATACTGTCAAACCACGGAGTTTATTTTATTTATTTATTTATTTTTGTTACTTATTTCTTTTTTTTGTTGTTGTTGATGTTATTAGATTGTAAAACAAAAGGACTAAGAAAGAGGTGTTTTCTTTCTCTTTTTTTGTTGTTGTTTATTTGCTTGCTTGTCTGTTTTTTGTCTTTATTTGATTGAATGGTGTTGATGCACCTTACTGTGATAATTTTACTTTCCCTTTTTCTTCAATAAAAATATAATTTAAAAAAAAAAAAAAAAAAAAAGGAATCAAGTTTACTGACTAAATTAAAAAGGATGTTTTTATTCTCAGAAGTTCAGTGAGCCAGAGACACAAAGACAACAGAGTTAAATGTGGGTAAATAAGCACAGACACAGTGAATATATTCAGATATGAACAACAGGTAAAGCATATAGTGACAGACTTATTGTCTATAATCAGTGCTGTCATCTGTTCTGATTGGTGATCTTCTCTATCCTGTTTCATCAGTTCAGCTTCTGATTTGTTTTTCTTTGATCTAAAGGAAATTCCCTCTTCATGATCATCCCCATGATTCTTGCTCTGGGTGTTCTTGCTGTCATCACTGTGATTGGATTCATTATCTACAAAAAGGAGACAGGTGAGAGGACAAAGCAGATTTTGTAGGACTTTGAGTTGATGCTTTCTTTTATTCACATTGAACACTGTGAAAAGATTTTGTTTATTATTCAAATATGCTTTGCTTGTGATTGTGTAAACTCTGAATGACGATTCACCCTGATAAACATGAAGCCTTGCCTATGCTTATCAAATGCCTGTGAAGACAAGTTCCTGTGTAAAGAGGAACGGAAAGTGCCACTGAGCAGATGTTTAGTATAGTATGAACAGAACGTTTTAGCAAGATATGCATTTGTCTGTTAAGCAATCTATATTCTGAGAACAGGCGGAGACTGCCTCCGCCCTGTTGAGTAACCTACATGCCTATATAACCTGCAATAAAGAAGTGTACTGTGTGACTCTCTCTCGAGACGTTCACCCATGTACATGTGATTGATTATATTGTCTCACTGTGTCTCTGTTTTACTTTGGCAGCCTTCTATTTGGGAAATTTCCCCCGACATTTCTTGGTCCTTCAAGCCGGATGGGACGGCCTATTTAAAGCAGCTCCCATAAGAGGCGCCTCACCAGGTCCCGTCGGTGCGAGAAGCCCACGTTGAAGTCTGCCTGCAGCTCACATACTAGGTGTGTGATAAAATCCAAGAGCGTGAATTTGGGTCTTGGTCAACGTTTTACAAGCGGTCCGCACCGTCGGGGGCTGATCAGGTGCATCTAAAGAAACCAGTGCCAAGGTAGGACAGACTACTTTGAGATAATAAAGGTTTGCATAAAAACGAAAACGAAACTTAAAAAGAAAATAGCTCGCCCAAGAAGGGCTGGAAGCAGAAGGCTCGCCCGCAGAGGGTTGGAAGCAGTAAAATAAATATTGAGCTCGTCTAGAATGATTGGTAGCTCCCCGAAAGGGTAAAAATAGGCCTATAAGCTCGCCCAGAGAGGCTGGAAGCACTACGCTCGCTTTAAGGAAGCTGGTAGCGCGAACGCGCGTTGAAACTGTCTGTCTTTTATTGTCTATTTTTGTGGTGGAATAAGTTGATTTTTACAGCACAATAAGGAGGCTGAACTAGTCCACTGATTTGTTTACTGTTGGTCGCTGAAGTACTGGTGAACCGAGAGGAAGGTCGTGTTTTATCACGTAAAGTCGACACCGCTTTTGAGAATAGCTCAAAAGTAGAAGGGCGTGTCAGCCACCTCTCTCTGTTCTCGTGCCAGTGAAAGCGCCGCAGGTGTGTGTGTATTACTAAGCGCTAAATACATAAAGAAAGAAATAAAATAAGTAGAAATAAACATATAAAACAAATAAGAAAATGGGAAATAAAGCAACAAAACTCACTGCTGACGAGCAGTGGCTAGAAAAGAAATGTCCAGGCGCCGGACAAATTAGTGCATATAGATGGAGAAATCCAAAGAAAACTAAATGCCCGACATGGGAAGGAAAATGCATTAACTAAATTATAAGAAACCCTCCAAGCAGAAATAAATACTGAAAAGGAAGCTAAAAAGAAATCAAAGCATACACAAGAGTTGTAATATTTTAAAGCATGGGAAGAGGAATGAAGTGGAATAAACAAAAGGTTAAATTAAGGTTAACTTAAATTAAAGCAATGAAACAAAATTGGGAAGACAACCAAGCTGAATGAATAGAATGCGTGAAACCAGATAATTCACACAAAATATATCAAATAAAAAAGAGAGATGCATAAGGCATATTAAGGCTGTGTCATTGTTCAGCCAAGGAAAATGTCTCCAGCTTGGGAAGGTGTGAAGCTGCAGATTCACACAGACCCGTGATGGATACATAATAAAATATAAACTAATATACTATTGTATATTAGTAGTAAAGTAGTGTATTGTAATATACTGTTGCTGTTATAAAAAGGAAAAACAATACAATGATAACATTAATAATGACATACTATTAATAGGAAGAGGCACCTCAGTCAGTTATGATGTGAGGTGGAAGATTGTTAAAAGTAGTCTGATTCAAGCTTAAGGTTTGCTCAAACTCAGTACAATGATATAGGAGATGAAGAAAATAAGGAAATAACTAAACTAATCAGGTGCATAGAGACACTTGACCTGCTTGTAAACCTGTCATCTTAGATGAGACTTTGTCAATGAGGTAATCAACAAAGGTCACTGAAGGCAATAACTTTGCAGACCAAAGCCGCAAAAGCAGCAGCACAACAAACTATAGACACATTAATGTCTGACTCCTCAATGCAAATACCACTTGATGTGCTTATAAACGAACAGAAAGCCGCACCAACTAGAGAACAAAAGAGGTGGTTAAAAGGCGGAGCACAGCCAGAAAATGATTTGATGACTTGTAATAGCAAACCAATACTACCAAAGTCCCTACACATATCAGCAGCATTATTGTCAACAGGAGGGGGGGTAGGAGTGGTAGATAATATTTCGGAAATTTGTCGGAACATGCATGATTTGCCAAAAACATAATGCACATAATGCACATCACCCCATCCTTTTCATACAATCCACATGGATTTTATTGAGCTAAATGAATGCCAAGGCTCAGAATACGCTCTAGTGATCATAGACGTGATCTCAAAATGGCCAGAAATCTATCCAGTAAAAAAAGCAGATGCCAGTAGCAAAATGTTTGTGCAATCATTTTATTTCAATATATGGCGTCCCCACTCTGATAAGATCAGACAATGGGACACATTTTGTTAATGAAGTAATCAGTAAGGTCTCTGAAGCACTAGGAAATAAAACAGAGACTGAGAAAATGCATGGAAGAAACAGGGAGACCATGGCCTGAGTGTATAGGCCTGGTACAAATGTGGATGAGACTGACACAAAGTTCTCAGAAACTCACAACTTTTGAAATCATTCATGGCAGACCATTTCCACTGCCAATCACAAGTGAACCTTTAGATAAATCAATCAGAGAGACCACACTAGCAGAATGGATGTCGAAACTACTAGAAAACAAAGAGATTGTTTTGAACAATAAACTGCCTTCCGAATCTTCTCCAGTATCTTGCAGGTTGAAACCAGGCGACTGGGTCCTGATCCGAGTTCTCCACAGAAAGAATTGGAGCTCGCCCCGCTGGGAAGGCCCATACCAAGTGCTCATCACCACACCAACCGCCTGTAAGATAGCAGAGAGACCATCTTGGATTCACCAAAGCCACTGCAAGAAAGTGAGTGACAGCCCAGACTCATAGACTCCAGCACCCCTACCTTCTGGTGATCTACCTGGTGAAGAGAGGGCTGATTGGGTATATCCCGCCCTCTACTTCTCGCCAGTAGTCTACTCACCCGAGGATCTAGGTGTGTTTGGCTGTCATGAAGACACTCGCCGTCCTAGCAGCTGTCCTCCTGCTCCTAGCAGGACTCCTCGCACTTTTCGAGGACAATAAAGAACAAAACACAAGCCAAACGTGCCGCCAGCTTTTCGGGCGTTGGCTATCAGCATAAGAAAATCATCATTAATGAGACAAGCTCCATCATCTATTCGCTTAACCTTTTTAGTATCTTCCAGGGACCACCCCAATACGAGGTCATCACCGTCGAAAACGCTGGACTTGACAACGGAACGTGTGACCAACTCTTCTGGATCAACTTCAACGTGCCTACTTCATACTGCCACCCGGATGGACGGGCACCTGTGCCCCAATCTTCATTTCAGACCACACCTTCAGGATGTCAGCTGTAAATAGCTCTCAGACTACAAGACGACGACGAGACATCTCCGCAGTGCAACCACATGACCCCATCTATGGCAGTGATGTGCCAGAGGAATTTAAGCTTTGGACCACCGGACAAAAGGTCCTCCACTCACTGTTTCCATGGGTGGGCACCGGAAAGAACATGTTAAGAATTGAAACTTTGGACTACCGCTTTGGACTGTTCCTGAATGCCTCGTGCAAAATCAACAATCAACAAAATGAAGAGATTGATGCCCTGCGCATAACTGTGATACAACACCGAGTCGCACTGGACATGATTCTGGCTGAGAAAGGAGGACTCTGTATACTCTTTAACAACACATGCTGTACGTACATTCCAGATAATGTTCACTCTTCCAACATGACCAACGCCTTACGCACGCTGAAACAACTCAGGGACGCTCAGCAACAGGACTATGTCACGAACACTGGAGATTGGCTTACCCGGCTGTTGAGTGGTTCCTGGAAATCTCTTTTAATAAAAGGACTGGTTTTTGTAGGAGTTCTTCTACTCCTACTCTGTTGTTTTACTTCTTGTATTTTGCCATGTGTACAATCAATGATTAATAAAGTTGTTGCAGTTCATGTGCAGGCATACCTGACACTGCCCATGGACGAAGATGATGATAATCCACCTGACACTGAAATGCTGTGATACACCAATGTATGATGTGCTGATTAAAAATGCGCTGCAAGAAATCATGCACAGATAATAAACCAATGGTGTTTTAACTAGTGTGAAAGTTAAACAACAGGAGGGAAATGTGAAAAGATTTTGTTTATTATTCAAATATGCTTTGCTTGTGATTGTGTAAACTCTGAATGACGATTCACCCTGATAAACATGAAGCCTTGCCTATGCTTATCATATGCCTGTGAAGACAAGTTCCTGTGTAAAGAGGAACGGAAAGTGCCACTGAGCAGATGTTTAGTATAGTATGAACAGAACGTTTTAGCAAGATATGCATTTGTCTGTTAAGCAATCTATATTCTGAGAACAGGCGGAGACTGCCTCCGCCCTGTTGTGTAACCTACATGCCTATATAACCTGCAATAAAGAAGTGTACTGTGTGACTCTCTCTCGAGACGTTCACCCATGTACATGTGATTGATTATATTGTCTCACTGTGTCTCTGTTTTACTTGGCAGCCTTCTATTTGGGAAATTTCCCCCGACAAACACTAAATCTGTTTGTGGCGGGTTGTGGTTGGTGGTGCTGCTGCAGGGGAGGTGAACGCACCTGCAGGGCATCTGCAATGATGCCTCGCCGGGTTAAAAGTGTGCTGGATTTCAGTGTTGTTGTTGGTGTGTATGTTCGCGACTGACTGGAAATCCGCAACCGCGTGTTAACAGCAACCGTGTGAATAAAATGATGCTGAAAAGCATACAGATGTCGTCGAGTCTGTCATCGCTTTATCACACTGTTTCATCCAGCAGTTATTACAGTAAGGCTCAGAGCCAGAGTTTACTGAGAATATGACTGTTGGATAATAAGACAAAATCACAGAGTTAAATACATAATGTTTAACAAACCCTGGTTTTTTTTACTTTCTTTCATTACAGACAAACGACCTCCATCTCGTAAGTGAAATGTTTCTGATCTGTTTTCTTTGAGTTTTATGTGCACTCTGTAGATTAAAAAGTTTTTCAGATCTGTCAGTTGTTTGTAAAAGTGTTGTGGACTAACGATGTGTTTCTGACCTACAGCTGTAGAAAACCGTGAGGTCCAAGAGAAAATGATTCCTTGTGAAGCCTAAATGACAGACATCACTGCTCACAGTGAGTTCATACATTAAATGGACTTTTTCCTGGGTAGTGTAACAGCCTTCCAATGTATCGGAGGTCAAGGTTCATCAACGTGGGGTCAGCTGGCTGCCTGACTACACTGAATGAACAGATTTTTCCATTAATACATTTTGTCTTCCCTGATGACACGGACAAGATCCTGATGCCAGGAGTCATCAGGCTCAAGTTGCTATTGAAGTGGTTCATGAAACATCATTTTCAACATGTGCATTTCACTGAAATAAATATATGAAACAGTATAAGCTTAATGAAGTGAATGCATGTCAGCATCAAAGTTAAAGGCAGTTCAGTGAAACATTAGTGTGACTTTTGTTGGCCAGAAACTGTAAAGCTTTCATAAAATGTGTTCCGGTTCTCCCCCTTTTTTAATCTCTTTTTTTGTGTGATTTGATGTTAAAAAAAATCACAAGGTACTTTTTATTTAGTTTTACAATTGTTGCTGTTTTTATGTGAGTTTAGGTGAGATTTTTAAGAGAACAGGACAGATGTTTCACTTCTGTGGTTTGGATAAATATTAACACCAATAAGAATGTTTACAAAAACACCAAGCCGACAAAATTAGAACAAATAGTTTTGCTCTAACAGTATTGTTGGTAAATTCTCAATTTGCAGTTCTGTTGCTTTAATGACTTTAATGTATTACAATGTAAATATGCTGATTTGCAGAAATGAAAATAATTCTTGTTTTTCTTTTTAAATTTCTGTGTAAAGTTTGTGCTGAAACGAGGACTGTTACCTCGTTACCTCTAAACTGTGAATCATTGTTTTTCCATCATGCTTGTTGACTTTAATTTAAATGAAATATTTCCAGTATCAGTTGTATAAATGTAGATATACATAAACAGAAACACACAGGTCCACCTACATGCATGACACTTACATACTCACAGGGTTTGGTGATTTATTTCCCGTAACGTAACATTTGTGGATTTTCACATTTTTAACTGGAGACTTTAAATCACTGAATTTATTAGAGTAAACTATTTTTTAACTTATAAATCTGATGATAAAGGTTACTTCGTCTCTGCCCTGGTGTGTGAGGACTGGCTCCACTCTTGTCTTATTTTATCTCAGTGAGAACGCAGGACAGGAAATGGATGGATGGAGTTCTTTGTCACTGTGTTTAGTAGCTTTTCAATAATGCTGTGAACATATTTTTCATTCCTTTTGTTCCCTGTGTGCTCACTGACTTTGCCTCCTGTATTGTCTGGTTTTCCTAGTTTTTATTATTTTGTTCTACCTTTATTCTTATTTTGTTGGACAAATTTATCACCTTTTTATATAAACCTGTTTAGTTTTCTTTCAAATGTCATTTCAAATATTTTGAGACTGAAGTGTGTTTTCAGCACGAATGAATGCTGATGAAAATACTTCCTTCTTGTACTTCAGCACTTTAAGGGTGTTTTTCTGTCTCTTGTAAACATTTTTTTTTAATATCTGGTGTTTGTTTATTAGATAAATGTAAGTATTGCTGTTAATTTATTTTCTATGTTTGTTACGATGACTTTTTAATAAAATCCACAATATTCTTAATTTTTGTCCTGTTGTGAATCCACATTGAGTTTATTTTTCCCATGTGACTGTAGCTACAGTTTCATGAATATTTGCTTCAATAATATAAACTATTGTATAAACTAAACTATAAAATATAAAGTCATGTAACTAAAGGGGAGATCTGACTTTTCACATGATGGAAAATGATGGAAAAAATGTGATATCAGCTTAGATGAATCTCACTTGGTTTGGTGCAGTCTCTGAGGAGGTAACAGTTACCAGTAATGATCATTCTGGTTATGTTGGAGAAGACGTCATATGCATACAAACACTGACATGGATCACTCCAAAATAATGTGCCTTTAAAACTAAAATGAAGTGTAAGAGCAGCTGCTTCACCTCTGTTGGAACTATGGGAACAGCTCTCTCCTAAAAACAGACTGGACGATGCTCTTTCATTTCTATCCTTTGTTCAGCTTTTCTTATGTTAAATGCTGCTTTCACTTTAATTTATAAGCAGCTGTAATTTGTCTGTTCAAACACATTTCTATTGTGTTATACTATGTTTTTGGATCCATGTGTTTGATTTGGTTTTTGTGTCACCTTCAAGTCTATAAGTATTGATGTTTTCTGTGTAAAGAAAACGTGTTGACCACTAAACCATGAAGTAACTAGAACTTAAATATTAAAAGTACCAAGGAAAAAAGGAAATGAAAAGAAGAGCATCAGGTGTTCAAACATCTGCAGAGGTTTTAAATTTCTCTTCAGTCGAACAGTTTTCAGTGTTGAAGCTGCAGAAAAAGCTGACAGGAGCTAACTTTTCTGTTTAAGAACATTGTTTGCCTCTTTATCCTTTGTTTGTTTGGGTCTCACTTCCGAGAAGTACAGAGGTAACAGCGTGTTACATGAGAATGATAACAGTAGATAGCAGGCTGAGCTGAAAGTAGGTCCAACGTTAGACTGAAACTAAATAAGTACCTTAAAATGCTAACACATAACTACCACAGAAGACATGGATAAAAGAATATGATGCTTTCGACAATATAATTACGTATAATCAATATAATATCACGAATCAATAACTACACAAATTTGTGATCACACAGTTATTGCTCTACCCTCCACAGAGCGCCACATGACAGAAATTCAGTGAATTCATTTTTGATATTTTTGTTTCCAATTCCAATTCCGAAAGAACGAGATCGCGGATACAAGCGGCAGAAATGAGCTTCCTCCGAAGGGTGGCTGGCCTCTCCCTTAGAGATAGGGTGAGAGGTTCGGCCATCCGGGAGGGGCTCAGAGTAGAGCCGCTGCTCCTCCACATCGAAAGGAGCCAGTTGAGGTGGTTCGGGCATCTGACAAGGATGCCTCCTGGGCGCCTCCTGGGTGAGGTGTTCCGGGCATGTCCCACCGGGAGGAGGCCCCGGGACAGACCCAGGACACGCTGGAGAGATTATATCTCTTGGCTGGCCTGGGAACGCCTTGGTGTTCCCCCGGATAAGCTGGAGGAGGTGGCTGGGGAGAGGGAGGTCTGGGCTTCTCTGCTTAGGCTGCTGCCCCCGCAACCCGGCCTCGGATAAAGCGGATGAAGATGGATGGATGGATGGATGGATGGATTGTTTCCAATTCAACATGAGCCACAAAGAACAGATTTTATGATGCCATCAAAAACTGGTTCAATGTGTGAGTTTAAACCAGATATAACTGACGTTTGCTCTCAGGATGATTTCCTATTTGTTCTGATGGACCTTTGACACCTGAGCAGGAAGCACTGAGTCTCTTTTTGTGGACAATAAAACTAATAAAGTCTCTTAAAAGTTTACATGTTGATGGTCTTGATGTTCCTGCTTCTCCTGGGAATACAGGAGGTGACGACAGGTTATCTAGGAATTTTATGTTTTTGTCTTTTTATTTGTTGCAGCCTTTTTCTGCATCATTTGATCCCCAGAGAACTGCAGCCTGTTTCAGCTGCAATAAATCCCTGTAGATTATAATTTAATTATAACCTTAATGTACTTCTCATCTTATTTCCCAAACGGTCGCCAATGTGGACCGATCTTCATGCTTTAACTGGTACAGATTTTACACTGAATATCCTTCCTGACACAAGCCTCCCATTTATTCCTGCTTGGACTGAAGGAGTAGACTTTCTCATGACTCCCTGAGTCTGGGTTTGTGTCTCCTCCTGGTCTTGAACTGGGGATTGTTCATGTGTGAGGTGAATACATAAATGCATAAAACAAACAAATCCCGCATTTCATGCTAATTCCAAATAATTAGCATTTAGCATTAGAAGATGAGAAATGATGTTTATATTTTGAACTTAGCTATTTCTTTAAATCGCTCATTACACATCTTTTTATAAGTGAACCTGCCGTCTTTCTAAATGATCCAACAGCTGTAATTGACATCAGTCAGGAGGTCTGTTGGTAATTTAGTGGCTGTAACCAAAACTTTTATTTTCGCCACAAAATACCATTTTCATTTTTATAAAGAGTTAAAACCTTTTATCGCTACAGCTTATCAAGTAAAATAAGTATACACAAACTGTTTCTTACAGTGACCCACTCTTTGAAATATTTCTTCACTGCGTCTTCTCAAGTCCAAGACTTCCCAGAGTTTTAGGTTGTTGGGATTGTCACAGTTTGCCAGGGCAAGCCGTGGGGATGTGGGGGAAAGGAGGACCCAGAACGCTGGACTCTTCACTGCAAGTGCTGCTGATCTGGGCTCCCCGACGAGCCCAGATCACCAGCAGGTGTGTGGCAAGGACTTCGGGTGTGGCCAGTCCCCTAGCAGGGCCACACCCACCAGGCCTAAAGGTGGCTGTGACTTGGCCACAGAAAACACATGCACACACACACACACACACACACCTGCCTACATACAAATGTGGACAGAGAACAGTAGCAGTGCAGACGACACACACACCAAATAATAATAACAACAATAATAATAATAATAATAATAATAATAATAATAATAATAATAATAATAGCCCACACTGCTCACGGACCCCGAGCCCCCAGAGCCGGGTCCACAGGGATGATTGATGAAGTTCAGATGATTCGTTATGACAGCAGCACCAGGAGAGCTGAACCCAAACAGCAGTGGATGAACGATGCAGCAGATACACAGTACTGGGAGAGGAACACTGCGTTTTTTCCTCCATTAATAATTTAAAGCAGCGCTTCAACCAAACTGGAGGTTTGTTGATGTTTTTACTGACACATGCTGTTAATGTTTTTTTGTTTGTTTTTGCAGTACATTGAAAATTTGTCATTTAGATCACAGTCCGAACTCTTGTTTAGATGGTATTAACTTGCCTTGACCACAGTGGCTTAGTCTTGAACCGAATACTCAATTAGATGGTCAAAGGAAAATTAATCAACAGCAGGTTTGATGATTAAATCATGATGAAAGTATTTCATCCAACTAAACTCCAAATATTTACAGGTTCCTGTTTTGTCTACAATTTCTCAGTTAATCGATTAAACTGTCATGGACACTGGAAAGAATTGGACTCAAGAGTGTGAGACTTAAAGGTTCAGTGACATTGTGTTTATTTACGGTGAAGGCAAAACAGGGTTACAAACAAAAGGAATGATTGCTAGCTGTCCAGGGTGCCAGCACAAACAGATCCACAGATAGTCTCTCTCTCGAGGAAAAACTCTCTTGGAAACTCACTCAGACAAACTCAGGATTCCTGTGCTGTACTTCTGTCGTGACCTTGTCAGTTACCTGTTAGTTACTGTTCTCAGTATTTTACCTTGTTTGTTGAAACTAACCTTCCTTTCGTGATAAACTGGTTCAGATGAAGAAATTTTACTTTCAGTTTCGTTGATTTAAGTGACGTTTACTCTCAGAGTAAATCCCTATTGGCTCTGATCGAGGCTAATGGTGACGTTTCTCCTGGTTCTCCATTTTAGCTTTAGCTTTTTCTGGACAAGCAAATAAAGTCTGTTAAATGTTTGGATGTTTATGGTCACAATGTAGAAGAAGATGAAAGCCTTCATCTTCTTTCTTCTCCTGGGAATACAGGGGGCAGCGGCAGGTCAGTTTGACTGTTATATTTTTGTCTTTTTCTATGTCAGATTTATGTAATTTGAAAGACAAATGGACGGACTGTTTGCTCCCCAGAAAGTTCCTGTACGCTAAACATTTAGTTGTAATGGATCATAGTAGAAAATGTCAATGTTTAGAAACAATCGATTATATTATACAGGTAATTAAATCGTATATTTATCTTTTCAATACCTAATAATAAACATTAAAGTTTAGATGAAGGCAAAGATTAAAACAAGGCGACTTATGTCCAAAACTATTTGATGATTTCCGGGTTGTGACTGTTGCTGTCTCTCCAAACAGTCCAACAGATAAAACATCAGTGAGGAGGTCTGATGATAATCTGGTGACAATAATTAAAAGTTTGTTTTAAAAACTAAGTACTATTTTAATTTTCATGAGGGTTTAAAACATTTCCACACAACAGCTGCTCATCAAAGTTAACTAAAGTTCATTTAAATATCTTTATAAATATTATTTTTATTTTACTATTATTTAAAAATTATTTGTTCAGTATATGAAGAGCCACATGTCATTTGATGTAGTCTATTAAAAGTTAAAAGACTCCTACTTTGTATTGTCTTCAGTATTATTCACCAGTGTTATGCTTGTGAATATTTTCTGTTTGACAAACATGCGCACACATATCGTAACTAACGAGTAGTTACACCCGGATATGAAGTTCACTGTTTTTCTGGTGTTATCAGTAGCGGTTTTAGATACGGGCGACACGGGCGGTTGCCCGGGGCGGCATCGTGATGGGGGGCGGCATCACGGGCATCGGCAAAAAAAAAAAAAAAAAAAAAGCTCGTAACCATGCTGCCCCGACGTCAGCCAGCGCATATTGGGAATGGCATAGGCACCGATCGGTTTTCTATCGCCCATTTGCTGGGAGTAAGGGCGCCCTCCGTTTGCGAGGTGCGCCTGCTGCTTGCGGCACAGGGCGGAGAGGGCGGGGCGGTGGGGGATTCTCTGGCTGGCTGGAGCATCATCTAATAACCAACTCGCAAAATAAAACAAAATAAAAACAAAACAACAAACACGAAAACACCAAACATTATGATACAGACTTATAATTTGCACCGATGTTTTTTCGAAATTCTATACATGAAAAGTGAGCGCGAGAGCCCTCGGTGCGCCTGCTCGCTGCTGAAGTCAAAGTAAACTTTATTGTCATCTCCGCTACATACAGTCCAGTATATAGAGAGACGAGACGACGAGGCTCCAGTTACAGCAGTGCAAATAAACGAACAATAAATATAGTAGAGTAAGAAGATAAATATACACTTTAGGACTCGGGGTAAAGGGATCAATGCCAATTTAAAATTTATAATTTACAGTTTGAGGATTTAAAGTCTCACACATAACCCGTCGAAAGGGGAGGGAGACCTGCTTCTTCCAAATAGAGCACATTTCATTCATAATGTTGTAAATCCAAGCCCATTATGTATTCATGATTTGAATCCTGGGTTGTGTGAAATCTCAGAAATACACCCTACAAAGTTAATCTGTGAACTAAGGTGTAGGTCTGTTAGGTTATGTTGTGGTGATCCTCTGGTTGAGGGATGGGTGTTCATACTGGAGTGCAAAATTAAAACCAATGGAAGATGGACAAGAAAAGTTCAAAGCCATCAGGTGCTCAGTTTAGAAAAAAGAGAAAAGAAGAGGAGGAGAAACGAGCAAAAGATACAGGTAAGCAGATGTGTGATTGGATAACGGCAGGTCATCCTGAAACAATCAGAATCAGAATACTTTATTAATCCCTAAGGAAACAATGTGGGTTACAGTTGCTCCAAGAAGAAATGGTAAAAATAGTAACAGTAACAGACTAAAGTCCAAACAATACATTATGTTACAGATTTTAATATTAATTAGTCAGTGTCAATTGTTGATTTGTCCTGTTCTCATTGTATGACGAATTATGATGGCTGTTTGGTATCCGTTTGCATACTATGCATACTCTCTCTCTCTTCATATGTGTGTGTGGACAACAGTTTTATGTTAATGTACAATCCTTAACATGTTTTGTGTGTGTGTGTGTGTGGGGGGGGGGGGGGGGGGCGCCAGAGAGAGTGTTCGCCCAGGGCGCCAAACAGGCTAGGACCGCCACTGGGTGTTATTGCTTAATTAACAGCGCAATGAGGTGACTTTTGTTGTGAGGTGTATAAATAAAATAAAATAGAATTCAATTGAACTCAATTGAGATGCAAATTAAATCATTATGACTTAATAATATCAGATAGTTTATGTATGTAAAGTGCCAATACACTACACATACCATCACGAACTAATTTTTTGTATCACTGCTGAATGATCAATAAGAAGCTGCAGGTGAGAAATACCAGAAAAGTTTTGCAATTTATAAACAATCTCCACCAGGGAGCGCTAATGAGAAGGGTTTTAAACTAACAGATATTGTTGACTTTAGATAACTGAAAACTCACCTGAAAACCTGATTACAGAATAAAACATAAAATAACAATTGCTAAGATAATATTCCCCAAATAATAGTTACCTAACGTTAGCTTTGGTTTTATTGATAATATTATCGATCAGATATTGGAAGTAAAACTTTCTGTAACAATTTTAAGCTTAAAAAAATCTATAAAAATAATATAAACAAAGAAGGAGCATCGATATGCTTCAATCAATTCATATAATTTGAAATATCAAAAATTGAAATGCAAAAGAGAACAACTCACTTCAGAAGTCACGCTGCGTAACAAAAGCAAAACAGATTAAAAATAATATGTATTTTGTTGAACAATGAAAACAAAATAAAAAATATAGTTAAATTAAACCCTATAATGAGTTCAAACCATCAATCATGAAAACTGAATTAAACCAAACTGAAGGATAAACACCAGTTTTAAAACTTTCTGTGAATCATCAGGTTCAAACTAGAATTTGAAGTTTTGAAGAAAAGAGGATCAGAAAAATGACATTAACCACTGAATATCTATTCATAAATCTATTTTGTGTTTATTGAAAGGACAGCAGGATTATTACAGGATGTCCTTAATGTGCTGTAGTTTTTCTTAGTGTGTTATTTAAAAAATATAATAAATTATAAGTCTGTGTTCCTGAGATCTCACAACATTAACTGTTTCTTACAGTGACCCACTCGCTGAAGTATTTCTACACTGCGTCCTCGCAAGTCCCAAACTTCCCAGAGTTTGTGGTTGTTGGGATGGTTGATGATGTTCAGATTGTTCATTATGACAGCAACACAGAGAAAGCTGAGCCCAAACAGGACTGGTTTGCCAGGAACACAGATCAGCAGTACTGGGAGAGAGAGACTGCAAACTGTTGGGGTTCCCAGCAGGCTTTCAAAGCCAACATTGAGATTTTAAAGCAGCGCTTCAACCAAACTGAAGGTTTGTTCATGTTTCATTTTTTACTGATATTTGCTGTTAATGTTTTCAGTGTGTTTTGTTTACAGTAGTAAACAGGTTTGCACACATTAAATGTTTCATTCAGATTACAGATTAAAATTATTAACATAATAATTCGTAATAAATGTAGAACTACAGTCTGGGAAACTATAATTTAATTCAAACAGCTTTAATGATCATGTTTGTATGAACTGGCATAATTTAACTGTTTAGTTAATCAAAATAATCAAATAATAAAGATAAATTCATGATATTTGAAGTTTTCTGTTTATATTTAGGATTTTTGCCTCTGAAACCTTGATGGTTGTTTTTGCTACAATTTCTTAATAATCGATTATTCAGAAATTAATCTCCAGAAAATCAGCAGGATCTAAATAATCAGTCTGAGGTGTATTTGTTTTAAAATTATTGAGAACTAATATTTGACTTTTAATAAAAACAATCCTGGAAACTCTCCTTCAGTGGAAGCTTCTAGAAAGACCTCAGGACAGTCTGGTGTTTTCCCGCAGTTATAAGATTTTCTTTTAGAACGATAAGAGGCTGCAGAGTTTCAGAGGATGGAAACTTAAACCCAGGATCAGGATCTGTGTCTGCTGCTCAGGATCCATCTTAGTGTGTTTGTCTCTTCCTGTAGCTCACAGGAAGTCGCTCCGTGTCTCAGTTCAGACGTCCCTCACAAATAATCACATGTTGTAATAAATTATAGAAAAAGAAAACATGTCAGACACCATCAACAGCATCTTAGGATGAAATAATTTATCATCTAGCTCAGATGTTAAATGTGCTGTGATGTCACAGTTTTGACAGCAGTTTTTCCAGATTCCATTAAACACATAATCATAATAATAATAATAATAATAATAATAATAATGATGATGTTATATTTAATACAAAAAGTAGAATCAAACAGGGTTGACTTTGTAACAGGCTGAAAGTAGAGACAGCTCAATGACCTGTTCACTGTCCACGGCCTCTTTATGAATGAATTTAAATAAATGCATCAACCATTGTGAAAATGAAACAGACATTCAGCCCGTTTTCATGAGGAAATGTTTTCAGGATTATCTTTCATTAGCAGAGGTTCCATAAATAAATCGGTGACAAACTTAAAGCTACTCTGTGGAAAATAAATAAATATTTAACTTTTAGTTTTACTTCAATAGTACAACAGTTTGGTGAGAAGTAGATAGACCAAAAATAAGAAACAAACTAACAGACAGACGTTTAACAGTTAACAGTTTCTCTAAATTTTACACTGATTTTTGTCCTATTTAAAAATAAGACAGTAAATATGAGTTTCAGTCGATGTTTAATATTTTTGGTCCCAGATTTAAAATTTAATGGGTTTTTTACTAATAAACAACAACCTGAAAATATAATCAAGGAAAGTAAAGTGTTAAACTGTCTCACTTTTCCCATAAACTGGCTGAAGGTTGATTATTAAGGTGGTGTCGTTAAATCAGGACGCCGTAAAATTCAGCAATAACCCTTCCAGAAAGCCTCCCTATGAGCGGTGAAAAAACCCACGGGTTGTTTTGGTCATTAAACACAGCTTTGGTCACTCATCTACGCAACATTTACGAGCGGCGGAAAATAACAGCGTTCTGGGCGGGTCACTGAGCTTGCTTTTTCCGGCGCTCAGTGACTAGTGATGTGCGATACCACTTATTTCCTTTCCCGAAGTAATATTCATCTTTATCTTGTTAAGTCAGCCAGGAAGAACTGTAAGGTCTTTTAAAAAAAAAAAAAAATATATATATATATATATATATATATATATAAATAAAGGGACTGGTATAGGACCAGAATGCACTGGGGTGGGCCTATGGTTTTTTACCAGAGCAGGAGAAGCAGCGGGTAGGAACAAAGATGGATCTTTGTTATTGCTTGCCAAACTGGAAAAATAAACAATAAAATGCAACTTTCGAGTCTGATAATTGGACGTCTTTTGCCTGCGTACAAAACATTACCACAGTGCAGCAGTGGCTTGTGAATTTTAAGCTGTAGGATGTTTGGTTGGACAAAGGGAATCCCCACTACAGAAATAATTAACACAGTTCAGCGGGCTACATACTGAACATGAAGGATAAAAGCAAAGTATCAATCCAGTCATGCTAGTATTGATCCATAACCAATACTAGTGTTGGTATCAATACTATCGATATTTGGATCGACCCGCCCACCTCTATCAGTGACAGCTGTGAGCGTTTTCTTGACTCATGCAGGGCCTCCACATGTTTCTCCTCCACTTAATCTACACTCCAATCAAAGGAGTGCAGACAACACCAGCTCATCCCACATTCACTTTGTTGCCGCCTATAAGGAGGTGTTTTTGCGAGATTAGATTAATGTCACATGATCATTGTTAAAATCTCCCAATTCTTTTAATCTTTGGGCTGAAGGAAGGACAATACTCGGTGTATAAATGCTCAATCAACAATTATTTATTTCCATATAATTCAACACTTAAGAGCATAAGAACCATCATGATGGGGAGACCTGCCTGCAGAGGGTCACAGCAAGTCTCAAAATGGTGACGGGTTACTCAGCTTCTTATAGCCTCTAGTGGCCCCCACCTAGTCGTAAAAGCCTAAACATTCACGTTTTCTCTCTTACGGCGCCTAAGTTATGACCTCGGCTCCCTGTCTTTCTGCTCTCTGTAAAGGTGGGGGCATGGAATGTGGTCTTCTCTTCTTCTATTCTAGACACAAGGTCTCCTGCACACAACATTCTCTTCATGATTCAGCAGTATGAAATGTCAAGAAACAGTGTAACACATTCAACAGTGTCAAATAATACAGGTCAATCAAATAGATCTAATGATTTTCACACTCTTTTAAGTCAGAAGTATAATGCAAACTAAAACTACATACTGATCACACACTCTATATTAAGGGGTATAATATGATCTACAGCAATATCATAATTCAACTACTTTGATTACAGATATAAGGTAACATATGATAACAGAATAATCTCACATCATATTAAACAGAGACACCTCTAGAAAATCCTGGTGTTTAGTTTCTCACAGGAAGGATTTTGTTGGACTGATGACGGCTGCAGAGTTTCAGAGGATGGAAAGTAAATCTAGAATCAGGATCTGTGTCGGCTGCTCAGGATCCAGCTTAGTGTGTTTGTCTGATCCTGCAGCTCACAGGAAGTTGCTCCACCTACAACAGCATAGATAAACTGTGCAGTGATATCTCTGCAGGCAGGACGTAGATGTGCTAACGGGAGAAAATGAATTCTGTTTTGTCCCAGTGTCTTTTTCTAAAATCTACATTGTTAATGATGATTGGTTTTAAAAATCTTCCACTGAGACAAAAGCAGCCATAACTGTAGATCCTCTATATGTTGATCATGTCTCTGTGTCAGTATAAGACTTTAGTGCTTCTCTCTCTGGTTCACTGCAGTCTTTGTCTCTGTGTTTCTGTCAGGTGTTCACATTAACCAGATGATGGACGGCTGTGAATGGGATGAAAAAACAGGTGAAGTGAATGGATATCAACAAGATGGCTATGATGGAGAGGACTTCATAAGCTTTGACCTGAACACAGAGACATGGACAGCTGCAAAACAACAGGCTGTCATGACAAAGATGAAGTTGGACAGGAACAGAGCTTTCATCACACAGTATAAGAACTACCTCACCCAGATTTGTCCTGAGTGGCTGAAGAAGTATGTGAACTATGGGAGGAGCTCTCTGATGAGGACAAGTAAAATCTATGACCAGAATTAGATTGTTAACCAAAAGTTATATGTCTCAGTTTATTACTTAATATGATATTAAATTAACCTTTTCATGCATGAATTATGAAAACCTCAATCAGGGCTTTTTTTTCTTGAGTATTTTTATTCATCTTAAGGCATGAAAAAAAGATTTTTGAACTTCTTTTTTTTAAAACATATACTTTTCATTTTCAAAGAGTATTTTTACATGTCCACTTAGTTGTACAACAAACATTTTGACTTATGAATTTGACAAATGAATAATTAATATACACTGTGTAAAAACTATAACATAACAAAAATATTTTTTTAAATATATTTTAAAACTATTTTATAACAGTATAACAATATATGTAACAACTATAACAACTATAACCCTGCAAGGCATGGAGTGACACATCAGTGTCCAATGTGGTGGTTTATGTGCAAGTTTACCATCAACACTGACACAAATACAAGAAAACATGGTTTAAATAATAATAATAATAATAATAATAATAATAATCTTTTAAAGTTGCTCCTGGTCGTCATAGCAGATCATCTTCCACAGTTTTAGCTCTGATATACTCATTTCTAATCCTTCTCACTCCTTATGATAATTTTAATATCATCAGTTCTGTCTCCTGTATTTTTCTCAGTGCCACCATCCTCAGATATTAAATCACAGCAGGTCTCACTGCCATCTTGTAAACCTTCATTTCCATTCTTGCTCGTCTGCACTATGCACCTGTCCAGCTCAAATAAAAGTAATAGTAATAATACAGAAAGAATGAACTGTTTGTCTTTACTCCACAGTTCTTCCCTCAGTGTCTCTCCTCCAGAAGTCTTCCTCCTCCTCAGTCACCTGCCACGCTACAGGTTTCTATCCTAACAGAGCCGAGATGGTCTGGAAAAAAGATGGAGTGGAGTTTCATGAGGGAGTGAACAAAGGAGAGATTCTCACCAACAATGACGGGACCTTCCAGATGAGTGTTGACCTGGATGTCTCATCAGTCAAACCTGAAGACTGGCACAGATACAGATGTGTGTTTCAGCTCTCTGGTGTGAACGAGGACATCGTCACCAGACTGGTCAAATCAGACATCAAGACCAATGAAGGTGAGTCTGGAATCAGGATCAGATGAGTGATAAACATGGGAAACACACACTTAAATTACTGCAACAGCCCCGTGGTTCATGTTGGATGAGAAAGTTTGTTTGCTTTGATATTCTTTCTGTCAGCTTCTGTCAGAATAATTTTAAGGCCTAAATCAGTTTAGACCAAGTTGTGTTTTTCCACCACATTTTTTCCTTGCTGAACATTGATGAATATAAAACATGTTCATGTGTGGCCACTGATTATCTGACTAATGGACAGTTTTAGAAGATTAAATAGTAAATGTGGGAAAATGTATATTCTGAAACATTGCTACACTCAAATTTATTGGCAATGTATTGAAATTAAATTTAATGGCAGAACTTTTATTGTTGGAAAAAAAACAACCATTAGTTGTACAAATATGTAGTGACCATAAACGAAGCTATTGTACATGATTGTTATCTGATTGGAAACTTTTTGTTCTCACCTTTTGTTTGTTCTGTGATCCACAGGAAGTTCCTTCTCCCTGATCATCCCTGTCGTTGTTGCTGTGGTTGTTCTTGCTGCCATCGCTGTGATCGCATTCATTATTTACAAAAAGAGGACGGGTGAGAAACAAACTTCCTGGATTTTTCTTGTATAATGCAAACAACAATGATGACATAGTGCAAACAATAATAATGATAGTAAGAGTTATATGACTTAATTGAAGTCATTATTAACAGTTTTCAAAAGAAAACAAACAATGCACACAGGATTAAACAGGTAACAACCAAAAGCAGTGTAAGCTGAGTCTTCAGGTTCATATTAAAGTATTTTAACACTTTCTCTGCCAGCAGGATGATCAGACTCTTTTAAATCCTCAGTATATTACAATGATATTCATCAATCATGCTTGTTGTGTTTCATAACTTGCCCCTTCATTTCTCTGCTTTATCCCACTTGTAGATTTTTGTCCAGTTACTTCACTTTTTCTTCTTGTCTGTTATTTACTTTTTTCTGCATCATTTTTCTTTCTGTCTTTGTGTTTTTTTTGTTTTTTGTTTTTGTTTTGTTTTTTTACACCTGAGCTACAGTTTGGTTGTCAAGGAACAAAATAACCATCAACTCAGTTATTGAAACCCAAACATTGTTTCTCTTTTCTTAACCATCAACTCTGCCAAACAAACACATCCTAAGGTACACCTTTACCTGCATTAGAAATGTGTACGTTCTCTACCTTCAGTCGCTTTACTTATAAATTTTACACGAGCACATTGTGGGTGCAAGGTCACAACATATCTATAAACACATTAGTGAGTAAGCCCAGTGTCTATGTTTTTAATTTTACAAATTAAATTAATGCTTTTGTCCAGATTACAAAATGAAAATATGAAATTATGTTTCATGCCTTGTATAATACATGAAAAAAACTGTTAACATTTATAACAAATTATTAAAATGATGTATTTTTTCCTTTTTATTTCAGACAAACGTCCCCCATCTCGTAAGTTAAACTTTGTCCCTTTTCTCTAATCTCTTGTCTACACTAAATTAAAAAGGGTTTCTGTACTTTAATCTAAACAGTCTTTCAGGGCTGTTTCCTGTTGTGTTCGATTGTTGTAAAAGTGACACATGAGAGCAGGATGTGGACTAACATTGTGTTTCTGACCTACAGCTGCAGAGAGCCAGGAGCAAATGCTTCCTCAAGCCTAAACCACAAACAGCTCTGCACACAGTGAGTTACTTCATATTTGTGTCTCATGTTTTAGCTTTCTTTTTAAAACTTATGTAAAATAGTGGCTGTAGTAAAATCTCCTGTTTAAATATATCCAAAAAAAGTGCTTTAGTATAACTTTAAATCATATAAGAGAAAGATACTTTCAAAATAACGTTTCATGAAATGATTTAACAAAATTAAAACAAATGTGTTAATTCCATTCAGAAACATATGAAGTAAATACTCGATTGAATCAGAATTTTAGATCTTAATGAAACTGTAAATAGGTTATTTGTGGATTTGATTAATCCTTAATTTATTTTATTTCTTTTCTATCTCTACAGAGAACCTGAGAGAAGACGTGTCAGCTCGTTTTTCTCCATAAACTGGAATTCATTGAATTTGTTGACTGTTCACATCATAAAATCTGTTAAAAAGATCTAAAATCTAAAATATAGTTGCAGATGCTTATTAGTCCAGATTTAATGGAAAGGAGTTTGAAAATGAGTTGACAAGTGTTTAACATATACATCATAATGGTGGCATTAAATTATTCTGAATATGTTGTTGGGTGGCTGTGGCTACAATGTAGCTTGCCATCATCAGTGTGTGAATGTGTGGATGACCGAATGTGTAAAGCGCTTTGGGGTCTTTAGGGACTAGTAAAGCGCTATATAAATACAGACCATTTACCATTTTTTGTTTTCAGTTAAAAAAAAAAGGCAATTTAAAAAAAAAAAAGATCTAACAAAGATGTGACCACCTGGAGAGACGTAAAACACAATAAAAACAATATGAAACAATGAAAGCATCACAGTAGTCTCAATATAATCATAATTAAACCTTTGTATGTTCATCTTCACTCAAACATATATTAGTTTAGTGTTTCTGGGGTTTTCTTGTAAATTATTGGATCACTCATGAATGCTGAGATTCCATCACTCTCAGTGATAAAGGAATCATAATAATATATTTCTAAATCTTGTAAGTTTACTTAAAATTTGATTTAAAAGACAAACTTGTGTTGAATTCCAGGAGACCTTAAAAGATTTTACTTTGTCTGATTTATTTCCTAATTAATGAAGATTATGTTTATTCTCTGTTGTTTGATTTAAGACAAGTTTTGAGTGTTTTTGATTTTAGAGTTTAGTTCAAGTTGGGATTCTGGAGGGTTGTGTGGGTTATGTTTTTAACACATTGGTGGGTTTGTTTCTGTTTATATATCAGTAAAACTGCATTGCTCTTTCTCTCCTTTTTGTACTTTTGCTTTTCAATAAAGTCCCAAATAATCCAAATTTCTGTGACTTTTTTTTTTTAAATAAAATGTACACTTGGCTAAAGTTTCATGAATACAGTCCAAATATTAATGGATTAGCTACAATTTAACTTGTGATAGTAGCTCAGTAAGCTTAGGTGTAATGATGCCAGCTCCAGTCCATTAGGTGTCCTTGTGACAAAAGTATTGTTGTGTGTGTTGTATTGTGGTTCGATGTTTGCTTTTGTGGATGTTTATTTTTTTTCATTTGCTTTACCAACACTAGACTTGACAATTTGCATATGATGAAGGAACTGACCTCACAGCCCATTGTTCCTTCAGTGGACTGGTTTCAGTCATTGTGCAAATGTACTGTTTATAAGATTGGAGAAACCTGCAGTCAGCTGAGACTGAGGAAGTCACTTGGATGAGTGACGAAATGTTTCTCCCACTGAAAACTCTACGTCCAGATGAACAGAATCAACCTTTTGGGAACACCACACTTTATAGACTTGTGCTTTTCCAGAATGGTCGCCTGAATCAGGTAGAGTATAAAAGGAAGCCAGCTGCTTTTAGAGGGGTTGGGTTCTTTGGCGTGTGTTGGCACGTAAACTCATACTTTATTTAATAAAGACTACCAGTTGATGGCAAAATGTAATTCCAGTCTCATGCCATTTTGTTTGAACTGACACATGACCGCCAGCCAGCTTGACGGAGTTTAAAAAAAACTGTTAGTGCAGAGATTTTGAAATAATGTTTGCCAAACATTAATAATCAAGGCTTCTTGAAACCAAACAGGTCGACAGAGGATGCCATAATAACAGCTCTTCACACAGCCCTCACACACCTGGACTGTAGTAACACCTATGTGAGAATGCTGTTTGTGGACTTCAGCTCTGCCTTCAATACAGTTCAACCCCACAAACTGGTTAATAAACTAAGCAACTTAGGACTCAGCAGCTCACTGTGCAGCTGGATACTGGACTTCCTGAGCAACAGACCCCAGAACGTAAGAATGGGAGAGCACACCTCCTCCACCCTCATTCTGAATGTGGGTGTCCCACAGGGGTGTGTCCTCAGTCCCCTCTTATACTCACTTTTCACCCATGACTGTTCACCAATCCACACCAGTAACACCATTATAAAATTTGCTGATGACACCACTGTCATAGGACTGATCGACAACAACGATGATTCAGCCTACAGAGAGGAGGTTCAGCATCTGAAGCAATGGTGTGACGACAACAACCTGCATCTGAACACAGCCAAGACCAAGGAGATGGTAATCGACTTCAGAAGAAGAAAGTGATCTGAGCAGTCTACCCTCTACATTGATGGGGAGGAGGTAGAAAGGGTAGAAAGCTTTAAGTTCCTCGGAGTCCACATCTCGGCCGACCTTACCTGGTCCACAAACATCTCCCACCAGGTAGGGAAAGCACAACAAAGGCTGTACTTCCTCAGGAAACTACGTCAGGCCCAATTACCCCAAAGACTGCTAGTAAACTTCTACCGCTCCACCATTGAGAGCCTTCTGACTTACTGCTGCACACTCTGGTTCAACTGCTGCACTGCGGAGGACAAGAGGAAACTGCAGTGGGTGGTGAGGGCAGCAGAGCGGGCAATCGGCACTTCACTAACCCCCCTCAGAGACATCTATACTGGCAGACTTCAGCAGAAAGCCAGCATCATCATCAAAGACCCCTCACACCCTGGACACTCACTTTTTTCCCCCCTTCCCTCTGGTAAACGCTACAGGTCCATCAGGTCAAAGACAAACAGACTCAACAGAAGTTTTTACCCACAGGCTGTCAAACATGCCCTACCTCCACCCTGATTGGAGGATAACTGCACTGCCAATACTCATGGACATTACACCTTATTTATAAATCGTATTTCTGTTTATACTTCAATGCAACCAACACCCCTACCTCTTTAAACTGTATTTATTATAACATTATTTAGTATAGTTCCAACAGCACCCCCCCACACACTCAATGTGCAATATCACTGATCACACTGCACCTCTCAATGCACCTGCTAGTTAGATGGCATGTATGTGTATGTATATAGATGTAAGCGTGTATGTGAAAATATGTGTGTGTACGCATGTATGGATGCAAATATGTATATATACATACATATATATATATATATATATATATATATATATATATATATATATATATATATATACACACATATATATATACACATATATATATATATATATATATATATATATATACACATATACACACATATATATATATATATATATATATATATATATATATATACAGTTAAGCCCATAATTATTCATACCCCTGCCAAATTTTGACTTAAAGTTACTTTTGTTCAACAAGCAAGTTCTTTTTTGAGCAGAAATGACACAGGTGTCTCCCCAAAGATAATAAGACGATGTACAAGACGCATCATTGTGGAAAAAAATATTTCTCAGGTTTTATTTATATTTTAGCAAAAAGTATCATGTCCAGAATTATTCATACCCTCTACAAACTGTCACAGTCTCTGGGAAAATCCAAAGTTCCATACCATTCCAAATAGTCAAAGCTGTTCTAAAGCATCCTAATTACCCTGATTAATTGGAAATAGCTGTTTTAATCAACTCAACAGGTGAAAAACAGCAGCTCTCTGCAGGTGGTCTGTGGACATTCATGGCTAAGACAAAGGAACTCAGTGAGGACCTGCAGCTGCGCATTGTGGCTGCTCACAAGTGAGGAATGGGCTACAAGGCCATATCCAAATGTTTTCAAGTTCCAGTGGCTACAGTGCAAAGTATTATTAAAAAATACAAGATGTTCCGCACTGTGTAAAATCTCAGAGGACGTTGTTGGAAGCCAAAAGTGAAACCTGTGCTGGCCAGGAGAATAGTGAGAGAGGTGAAAAAGAATCCAAGGATCACCACCAAGGCCATTCTGGTGAATCTGGGCTCTGCTGGTGGCAATGTCTCAAGGCAGACAGTCCAACGGACACTGTTGGGTTCCACGGATGCAGACCAAGGAAAACGCCACTTCTCCAGGCACTTCTAAGGCATGCCAAAGCTCATTTGGCCTTTGCAAATGCTCATCTGGACAAAGAAGAAGGTTTCTGGTCTTCAGTGTTATGGTCAGATGAAACAAAAATTGAATTATTTGGTCACAATGATGTTGCCTTCATTTGGCATAAAAATGGAGAAGCCTTCAACCCAAAGAACACCATCCCCACTGTCAAACATGGTGGTGGGAACCTAATGCTTTGGGGGTGTTTTTTAGCCAATGGACCAGGGAACCTAATCACAGTAAACAGCACCATGAAAAAAGAGCAATACATGAAGATTCTCAACAACAACATCAGGCAGTCTGCAGAAAAACTTGGCCTTGGGAACCAGTGGACATTTTAGCACGACAATGACCCAAAACATACAGCAAACGTGGTGAAGAAATGGTTAGCAGACAACAACATTAACGTTTTGCAGTGGCCTAGCCAGAGTCCTGACTTGAATCCAATTGAGAATCTGTGGAGGGAGCTAAAGATCAGGGTGATGGCAAGAAGACCCTCCAACCTGAAAGATTTGGAGCTCATTGCTAAAGATGAATGGGCAAAAATGCCTGTGGAGACGTGCAAAAAGCTGGTCTGCAATTATAGGAAGCGTTTGATTGCTGTAATAGCCAATAAAGGCTTTTTTCTATTGATTATTGAGAAGGGTATGAATAATTCTGGACATGATACTTTTTGCTAAAATATAAATAAAACCTGGGAAATATTTTTTTCCACAATGATGCCTCTTGTACATCGTCTTATTATCTTTGGGGAGACGCCTGTGTCATTTCCAGTCAAAAAATAACTTGCTAGTTGAATAAAAGTAACTTTAAGTCAAAATTTGCCAGGGGTATGAATAATTTTGGGCTTAACTGTATATATATGTATGTATGTGCGTGTATGTTTGCAGGTGTATGTATAACTTGTACATATCTTTCTTGTGTAAATGTAAATTTGTCATTTAAATACTTATGCTATTGTGTACTCCACACACATGGAGAGATGCCAAACTGCCTTTCACTGTTCTTGTAACAGTGACAATAAAAAGCTATTCTATTCTATTCTATTCTATTCTATTCTAACCAAATGGTGTTACATCTATAGCCACTGTTTGGTGTTTTAACAGTGTAAGGCTTGAGATGCTCTCAGCTACATGTCTCAGATTATTTTAGTAGGCTGATAGTTTAGCAGAAAATCTACACTGAACCCTTTAAGCCAGTAGATCCACAGTATGAATAAATATGATTGTAAACAAAAAGCAAACTGATAACAATTTAATGATTCAGATTTAGTCCTGTGAAGTTTACATTTATATGTATTTATGCTTTACATATATATCACATATATAATTCATTCAGAAACAGACTTTGCACATTCAAAACATGAGAGGACAATAAGTCCTGCGCAATTATTTATATTTTGAGTTAAATGCTCCTTCGTCCTACAAGCAAAACTAATTTCAATGTGCTCTGAACTCCAATGTGAGATTTAAAAGGTGTTTCTTTCAAAAATGGTAGTATTATGTTTAATGTTAGTAAAACTGTCAGGTTAGATCAGTATGTGTTTCTGAGTTTAAGGCTGTCCAGGAGAAACTAAATCCAAAAGCTGAATGACAAAAAAACCCCTGAGCACAGTGAGCTGCACCAAAGCTTTAAAAAAAATCATTCTTAAAGGACTGGAAAAAAATTTTACTCTTATTTTTAGTCTCTGTAAACTCCACAAAACATCTCCAGTTCAGTCAGGTTTGATGGTTTCCCAGCATGGACAGTCCGCTTTAAGTCACACCATAGATTTTCAATAATATTCAGGTCTGAGGACTGAGATGGCCGTTCCAGAACGTTGTACTTGTTCCTCTGCATGAATGCCTTAGTAGACTTTGAGCAGTGTTTAGGGTCGTTGTCTTGTTGAAATATCCAGCCCTGGCCAAACTTCAACTTTGTGACTGATTCTTGAACGTTGTTCTCAAGAATCTGCTGATACTGACTGGAATCCATGCGGCCCTCAACTTCAACAAGATTCCCAGTACCTGCACTGGCCACACAGCCCCACAGCATGATGGAACCGCCACCACATTTTACTGTGGGTAGCAAGTGTTTCTCTTGGGATGCTGTGTTCTGTTTCCACCATGCATACCACCTCTTGTTATGTCTAAATAACTCAATTTTAGTTTCATCAGTCCACAGCACCTTGTTCCAAAATTAAGCTTTCTTATCCAAATGTGCTTTAGCATACCTCAAACGACTGTTTGTGGCATGTTAACAGAAAAGGCTTCTTTTGCATTACTCTCCCATACAGCATCTCCTTGTGCAAAGTGCGCTGAATAGTTGAACGATGCACAGTGACTCCATCTGCAGCAAGATGATGTTGCAGGTCTTTGGAGCTGGTCTGGGGTTGACTGTGACTGTTCTCACCATCCTTTGCCTCTGCTTATCTAAGATTTTACTTGACCTGCCACTTCGGGCCTTAACTAGAACTGTGCCTGTGGTCTCCCATTTCCTCACTATGTTTCTCACAGTGGAAACTGACAGCTGAAATCTCAGAGATAGCTTTTTGTATACTTCCCCTAAACCATGATGTTGAACAATCTTTGTTTTCAGGTCATTTGAGAGTTGTTTTGAGGCTCCCATGTTGCCACTCTTCAGAGAAGATGCAAAGAGGAGAAAAACTTGCAATTGGCAGTCATAAACAGGGGCGGATCTAGAGAAATTTTCTTAGGGTGGCATGAGGGTGGCAAAGAAATCAAATGGGGTGGCAAAATCAAAGCCTTTTTCCCCCCCAAACACATATGCAGGTGGTTACATATGGTTAAAATGATTCAAATGCAGTCAGTATACACGTTTTTCATATAAATATAGTCTATAACTTAATTATTGTCTGTAGCCCACATAATTACACACATAAAACATGTGAGTTTTGATGTTATGTACTGTAGCCTGTATAATAAATAAATATGTAGCCCAATAAGTATAAAATCCAGAAAGCTACACAACATGGGGCGGTTCATTTACAAACACAAGTCTAACTTAAGTTTCACAGTTTTTTGTTAGAAAACAATCAAATTGTTACAGCTTAAATTACACAAAATGTCAGAAATCTGCACTGTCATGAACAAAAATTTAAACCTAATTTTTCATGATTTGTTGGATTAACCCACTGAGGTCTGAAATACAACCGGCCATTTTTGACTCCTTTTGAGTTTACGTTTGTATTTCACCCTCAGATTGTTTCATATTTTTTTCCCCTTGCCTTGTTTGGTATCATTCTTTTCAGCTCAACTGAATTTAGTTGTTTTTTTTCACTGACATACTGCATTAGTATTACTGATCTGAAATCACACAAAGAACTTAAAATCCTAGTAGTATTTTTTAATGTAAAAAAACCCCCCACAGACATGTTGAGTAAATTTTTATAACTTGAAATGCAAACAAATATAAATTGTACATTTTGTAAACATATACAACTATTTATCTAAAAATGCAGCCAATACACCTGCCGTTTTTTTCATTTTGTACAACCATTTAAAAATATTACTAAAACTAAAATGAGAGAACAATCAGGTGTCGCAATAAGATGCCCCACAAATGATGTGTGCCAGTAAAAAAAGTTTGTCCACCAAAAGACAGAACAGCACAGGGATAAACCTGCAGGCCTGACAACAGGAGGTGTATCACTCCGCTGGTTTTCTACTTAGTGACACTGTTTACACTGCAAATGTGCCTTTGTGACATTCATTAGTGCCCTCACTGACACACAAAACAAAACGACTACAAAACAGAACAGCTACACAAGACAACACAATACACTAAGTATACACTCCACACTAAACGTCACAAATCTCCCACATCTAAAAACTCTCTCTCGCTCTCTCTCACTCGCTCTGTCTCGCTGCCATTACCGTCACTCCCAAAACTCTCCCCTCTTCCTAAACAACCAAATCCCACGTGTTGACTTTTTTTAAAAAAATTGGTCGACATGGTACATTTTTCCACCGATAGGAAAGAGGTGGCTTTTTTCCCCTTTCTTTACTGTTTTCAGGCTGTCCTTAGAAAACGCTTAAGACACACACACACACAAAAACTTGATGACAGTATTTAGAAAAAAGCGTGGCTTATATATATCATCACAACTCTGGATTTACTGGCCTGTAATTAAAATTGAAAAACTTTGAAGTCCGAACTTTCAATGTGGGCTGAAATAGAGACTCAGCGTGGCTGCAGCTTGTTGCTATGTCAGCTTAAATTAGTCATGTGATTTGGAGGTGCAGCGTGTCCGTGGACCACAGAGGGTTAATAACACTCACCTTCCTTCCATTTCCAGAGTGTAACAACCAACCACCTGTGTAAAATCCAAAATTCCCATGGTGTTGTTCAAAATGTGCTCTGGCACAATCATAAGCATCGCTCACTGAAAACAAGAAAAAAGCCTGCGCTATGGGCTGAACCATTTGTTAATGGTGGAGGGGGGGGGGGGGGGAACAATATCCAATATATTCAGTTTTAGCATTTATATTCACTGTTGACTGTAACTACGCTCAAAGTTTTAATGCTATCTTATTTTAATAAACAACACTGTCATATGCAAAACTGGGGTGGCACTTGGGGTGGCAAGGGATCATTTTAGGGTGGAACTTGCCACCCCATGCCACCCTTCTCCGCCCCTGGTCATAAATACCCTTTCTCATGATTGGATTCACCAAACAAACTTTGTGTTCCAATAATTAGTGCTAAAGGTATTTAAATCAATAAAACAATAAGGGTGCCCAAATTTATGCACCTGCCTAATTTTGTTTAAGTAACTATTGCACACTTTCTGTAAATCCTAAAAACTTCATTTCACTTCTCAAATATCATTGTGTTATTCTGTTGTTGCTGATCCAAACAACCAAAGATTTATGAAGAAAAATCATGGAAGTGATCAGGGATAACCAAACCTTTGCATACCACTGTATGTGACTGCTAAAAACAGGTTAGATCAGATGCTGATGTACATTCATTTTGCAAATCTGCCCTTTGTTCACTCTCTGTTGTGTTGAATTCTTCATCCACTTTACAAGTAGTTATAATATGTTAGTTCATTATCTGTTTATTTAAAACACCTTTCGTGGCTTTGTCCTTAAAAATAAGAGCAATTTGACAGAAATCACACTAGGAATGATGAATGTTACATTTTATCTCAAAATATAAAGAACTCTGCAAAAGTCTTGAGCTATCTGTCATTTAAAAAAAATACTTTATTAGGAATAGGTGCAATGATTTATGGAAAAAATGAGCAAACATACAAACAAAAGTATAAATTCAGTATATGAGGCAAAAAGAGAGTCTGTATAATTCTAACAAGCTTGAAAGTGAACACTCGGTATGATCACCTTTATTCTTTAACAAAGACTCTTGGGCAGCTTTCTTGTCATTTCCTTTATGAGGTCTTCAGGAAGAGTTCTCCAGACTTCTTGAAGGATGTTTAAAGCTGATTTTTCTGTTCTCTGTGAAGATAGAGACCATAGACCATAAACTATAGACAGTTTTTTAGGCACACTGCACATGATGCTAAGATATTCTGAGATGTAAGTTTTCAGCTAATAGCTCTTTGGGAATAAGAAGAAACACTTTGAAAGACTTTCTAAAAGCCTGGAGAGTTATTGATAAAGACTAGTTAAAAATTAAAACAAAGTCTGGCTCTTTGAAAGGAAAATATAAAGAAATAAGAATAAGGGGCGACTCAAGAATTTAACACAATATTGAAATTTCCTCCTAACTTTAAACTGTGCATCTGTCTCTTGTATAATTTTGTATTGTATAATAGAGTAGGCTATTGTTCTTTACATTATTTACAAGGACAGTTCACCCTGCAAATTCACCCCAGGGTGAGACCATGCAGTGCTCAGAGAAACTACATGATAAAGAGTAAATAAAATAAAGAGCTATACAAATCTACAGGTATCATTTAGCGTGTTATATGTTAAAGTTTATGAGTACAATTAGAGAAAGACTGAACAAATATGGTATGTTTGGTTAGTTGTTAGTTGTCAGGTGAAAGTCTCCTCCTCCTTTCTAAATTCCAGTGCAGATTAAGTTTTAAAGTTTCAACAGAAAATACCAAAGTGGAAATGTTTGGCCTTAATGCACAGCACCATGTTGAGGAACAAATAAATAAACACAGCATATCAATTGTCAACATGGTGGTGGAGCAATGATGATGCAAGCTTGTTTTGCAGCCATGGGAACTAGACACGTTGCAGCACAGACAACTATATGTTCACAACCACATCATGTCCGATTACGAACCACAATCTAACTTCTTTAGACTGTAGAAAGAAAGAAAAACACTGAACCAAGGAAAAACCATATAATTAAATCAGGTGATTTGAACAAGGAACCTCACAGTCAACAGTGCTGACCACTGTACCTCTGTGCTTTCAAACTGGAAAATCACACAAATGTAATAACTTGTTTGTCTTTTGTCTGCGATTGTAAATGTGAGTTACCAGAAAAAGCAATCCATTTAAAAATAATCCTGATGGACATTTTTGACAAATATGCTGCAAGAAAAATGCTTTGGGTGGCAAACAGTCTTGCCCTTTGCCTACAGCTAATTATTGAGCTGATGTACAGATGGTATGTTACTGTTTTTATGTTATTCGCTTTTCACAAAATTAAGTCAAATCTTTACATAGAGCTGTGATTTTAAGTCGTCATGGTCTTGAACGAGGGAATTTAAAATATATGGGTCTACTGTTCTACTGCATGTTAGTTTGATCAGCTTGCATCCTTAATATACTGGCTACTTATTCTAAACAATATATAGAATACTTCATGTGTATGCCATATGGCTAAGAAACCACCTGCGAGCAATATTTTCAAATTGTTGAAGAAAACACAAAATAATTCAAGGATGAGAAAAAGTGAGATGAGAAAAATTAACCCCAGCAAGAAACATGAAGAGCAGATGCTGCAACAACACAGGATATAATCCAAGCAGCAATGATCCTCCTGTAAGTAGGAAAAACTCCACCTGCTGATGTGACTGTCCAGCGTTTGGCTTGAAAATATTCTCAAAAGAAGTGTTAGCGCTATGTGACTATGCCACAAGGAAAGCATGAATCAAGCTTTATGCTATAACTGCCTGTAGAACAGCTGAAGCTGTTCTTATTTTTTACTGGTCTGTGTACAATCATACAAATTTAGCATTGCCAGCAGATTGTTGTCAGGTTTGTTCCTGGTAGGTGCTGGTCTGCAGTGCAATGAAAAGTCAAACTATTATTATTTTGAATAGCTTTTATATAAGTATGAGTAAAATAGCTGTAATTTTTTAATATAAAGCCCAAAGCGATTTTAGTGCAAGTTATGGAGAGAAACCCAGATAAACATTTCAGAGAGAGCAACAATGTACAAGTGGCCAAATCAACAATCTGGTGCGTTATTAAAAAGAATGAATGCACTGACCAGCTCGTCAACATCAAAAGGCCTGAAAGACCACAGAAGACAACTAAAGTGCATGAATGCAATAACCTCAAAACATCTAACCAAGCCAATAACACTTGATGAGTTAGGTAGATCATTGTGGTGGTCTGCAGTCAAGAGAACCATTAATGTAATTCATTAATGTAAATACAGAGGGTTTACAACAAGGTACAAAACACTGGTTTTACTCAAGAAAAGGAAGACTTTCCCAGAAAACATCTAAAACAGCATGCACAGAAATGTAGAAAATAAAATAAATAAATCATTGGACAGATAAACTAATGGTTATACCAGAATGATGGGAAAGGAACAGAGAAACGGCTCATGATCACAGCACATCATCTAACTAGTGCCACTAGTGACAGCTCACAGAAAAAATACTCAAGTGTAGACGTCTATACTCTGCTCAGTTCAGCTAAATGCTGCAAAGCCGATTGTGCCTCAATACAAACTGATAATAACACAATGCTGACACATATGCTACAGCTCCATGATTCCAAACTTGCACATACATTTTTTAGAATTGCCTTTTGTGATTCCCATTGTGTCCCCACCAGGTGCTGCATTATATTTAAATTCTTTTTACATTTTCTTCTCAGTCCTGTTAACATGCTGTGTTCATGTAAGCTTTACATCAAAGTGCACGCCTAAAACTTTAAATGACAGATAGATAAAGCAATCTTTCCTTATATGTTCCCTGTTTAAATAAACCATTTTGTTTTATTTTCTATGGAGAGCTGAAATCCTCATGTAGTAGTCCATATTTGTACCTGCTTAACTGCTTCTTGCAGCTGCTTTTAAACAGTCTGCACACTTCCTCCTCTCTTACAGATGACTGATCATCTGCAAAAGCTGACTTCCCTATATGCCTAGGAATTTGATCAAAGATATATTTAACCTTAATTAAAATTACTAATGGCTCAAACACTCTGCCCTGAGGAGTTCCATTCTCAGTTATTAGATTCCTTATGTAGGAATGTTTAGCTTATTTTAGAGTTGAGGAATGTGTTAGATAGGATAGAATTATTGTAGAGACACTGACACTGCCCTGGATGTAATAAAGGCCTGACGGTGTCATAAACTTAGGAGTAGATTCTAGGAGACCCTCCCCAGTTGAACTGTGAATGTAAGACAAAGAAGAGTTAATGCTGAGTGGAAATTCCCCAGAGGATACCTGTGTGGGGGTCTCAACATTTGTAACTGGATAACTGTGGTCTGGAAGAGAGATGGGCTTTTATGACCCCCAGGAAGTCACGTACACAGAGACACACATACACAGTGCTTTAACTGTTACACTCCCACACCTACATGCACATGCATTCACACATACACACAGGTACGCGCACACACAGGCACTCACGTTCTCGTGCATACACACACAGACATACAGAGTTTGCACCACACCATGGGGGATTTATGATGGGGTCGCCTCTAAAGCTGGCTGTAACTAACAAAGGGGTGAAGATTTTTGCAGAGGGACACCGGCCTTGTCTTCCCTTCTAGAAGTGCATGCTTAAATGAAGATGAATAAAGATGAATAAAGGTTTTGTGAAAATAACTACTGAGTTCCGGTGCCGTCTCTGGATTCCTCGACAAATAAAAGATCCAGGGTAAAACTGATTTCGCAACACTTACCATTTATACAAACTCTTATTCATCTTTTGTCTAGAAGGTCTCGTCCCAATTAAATAATCTAGCTTTTACACCTATTTTTTAAAGTTTAATAAATAGTCACTATTTCCACAGCATATCATATATTTTATTTTCTATATCCAAAAACATTGCTGTCTATTTCTTTATTCACTGCTGCTTTCCTTTTTCTCCAAGTCTGTGTGAGTTTTTAGTAATTTCAGTCGTTTTCACCTCTTCTTCAGTTCTAACAACAAGAGGCAGCACATTCGCAGTCAGAGATGGCCTGTTTGTCAGCAGAGAGCTCTGCTGCCAGATGGAGGCAGTTTCATGATTTTAGTCTTCACTGACTAAAACTAGTTTGTCCTGTAGCAGCCACCGTACTAGCATTATGCATTTGGATTGGGAGGGGTAAGAAAACACAGACACTTAAAGACAAAGCTTACTTTTATATTCAGCAGTACTACAATCCCATTGCTAGATGGCAACATCTGACAAACCAAACCCAGCAGCACATTGTGGAGAAAGCTAGTCCTGCAGCAGAGCTTAATGATAGTCTTTGATGCTTAGACAGGTTTATGTGCAGAATGAGTGGATTATTTATGAGCAGTGGGATTATAACTTGAAGTGAGTTCATATGAGAGGCAGCAAGTTATGAGAAAGAGTCTGTGAGGGCAGAGGTCAGATGAGGACAAGAGAATCAGAAATAACAGAAAGTCTTAAAATCCAACATTATATTTTAATTTTTATATGTAAGTACATAATATTCAGTCTGTAGCCCTTCGATTTAGACAATAATACTTAAATATTGCCTCTTTATTTGTTTGTTTTTAAAAAAAAATAAAATTCAACATTTCTGATTTTAGGAATTGATCGTTTCATTATTTTATCATTGCAGCAACGTTGCAGGAAGAGAAGGACGCACAGCTATTCCAGCTGATTTGGCTGGAGTAGGTTTCCAGATGAACGTGTGGCGGATGAATAATTGCATCTGGATTACTTGGGGAAGTTATTTGTATATGAGTGTAAACATGAGCATAATTTAAATTACTTTTAAAATGGATTTATTAAGAATGTGATTAAGTATAAATAACTTCAGAAAATATGTGATAATAGATGTGACACAAATATACATGATTTTGATTAGACGGCCTACAGTGACGTAGTGGTTAAAGACACAGAGCCCACAGACTACACACCACTAGCTCTTTGTTTCTGAGGTCATGATGAGTTTCACTTTCCAAAGAAAACCTTAGTTCCCTTTTTTTGCCTGGTTACTGTTAAGATGCAGCCAGCTTTGAATTCCTATTGGTCAGAGAGGAGCTACTGCGCATGCGGCAGTTTCATTTTCACTGTGGCGGAGTCTAAACAATAAAGACATATTTTTTTTCCTTCTTTGTTACAGTCAGGTGTATTACCACCACCCACTGAATTCTGCTGCTGGCCCACATCTCAAAAATACAAATCTTATTAATGAGAGCGGGAGAGAGATAAATATATTGGATATTGTGGCAAATTATGAGGGGCCGTACAAGCCAAAATTCATTCTTTCACTCTCACACACATATATTTTCACTCTCACACACATATATTTTCACTCTCACATACATATATTTTCACTCTCACATACATATATTTTCACTCTCACACACATACATTTTCACTCTCACACACATATATTTTCACTCTCACATACATATATTTTCACTCTCACATACATATATTTTCACTCTCACATACATACATTTTCACTCTCACATACATACATTTTCACTCTCACACACATATATTTTCACTCTCACATACATATATTTTCACTCTCACATACATATATTTTCACTCTCACATACATATATTTTCACTCTCACATACATACATTTTCATTTATGCATTCCTACATTTTGCTCTCATTTACATGCATTCAGTATGCATTTAATCTCACAAATAATATATGTATGTAAGCAGAGAATGCATACATGTCAGAAGAAAATATATGTATGCAAGAGAATAATGTATGTGAATGAAAGAGTATAGTGGAAACGGAAGGAGTTTAATGGAAACGGAAGGCTGGGTGTCTGTACCGCTGTGATTGGCTGAGAAGCACGCGCGGGTCACTTTCAAGTGTCTGACAGCATGGAGGGGGGAGAAGAAACTCGAGTTCTTCAGCAAGCTATCGGGGTGTTAAGAAATATTTTATCATCTCCTGAAACGGTCACATCGTTGTCCTCGTCACTTGATCGAGATGGGACGGGCTCAACTTTTTTTTTTTTTACGTGCGCTCAGAATAGTGGCACAAAAATAACGCCATAGTTACCCACCAGCTGACCGGGTGATCACTCGGGTTAAACATAATATATAAAGCTCAACTGACAAAAAATCACCGACTACACCACCAGGTATTATAGGAAAAACCATAAAGCCTTTGAACTAAAACAAACGCTGTTGTGACAGTGATGTACACTGTCTTGTTGGTATATATGCATGATTTGTATCACCTTCATGTTTCCAAACCGATACCATGAGCAGCAGTTTTTACAGCTCTGGCTCCAGCAAACATCAGCTGATACTAGAAATTAATTTTAAATAAATTCTAACAGCTTATCAAGCTTGAACGTGCTGCTGTTGTTTAGCGCGACATCCGCTGGTTTCCTCTTTCTGGCGCAAAGTGGGAGATAAACAAACAAGAAAGACGATCAGCTGATCATTGATCGGTTTCATGATTGAAGTAGCAACAGGAGAGGGAGGGAGGGGGAGAGAATGAGGGGAGAAGAGGCAGTTGTGCAACGTAAAGACAGAATAACTCCAGCTTTGTCTTTTTTCATTCTAGCTGAAGTACGGGACTAATCGCGTTGTTTTTCCTCTCAATACGGATGTATTGTAATTGGTCCAGCCCAGAGTTGATCATGACCAATTGGCTAATCCACCACCTTTCATTGTTTATACCATTACAAAAACAAACAAACATCTGTTATATTGTGGTTTTGTGGCACAATATAACAGCGTACACAAAGAGTTGAGCGCGCACGGGCAGAAATGTTGAGAGCGTGAGCGCAAATACAAAAACTGAGCGAGAGGGGCTGCTATTGTGTGTGTGTATGGATAATAGCAAACACTGAAATACATTTTTTGCACGCGGCAATGAATTTTGTTCGCTCAAATTCAGCTTTTCTTCGCTCAAAATAAATTTCTCCTCAAAATGCAACACTTGCACCTGCAAACTTTTTTTTACGTGCGCTCAAATTTTTTTTACGTGCGCTCAGAATAGTGGGACAAAAATAAGGCCATAGGTAACAGGCATCTCCGAAAATGTTAGAGCACTTATGGAAATATGTGATGTCTTGATGAATCAAGCAGATATTTGAAGTTTACACAGCACCATTCTCGCATGAAAATATCTTAAAAGTTTATTTTGTGACCTATGGCGTTATTTTTGTGCCACAAAACCAGCCAATCACAGACTTGGATGCAAAAATATCTGATTGGCTGTTCTGGTCTCCAATCGGCTCGAAATGACGAAATGCAATATCCCAGAATCCATTTCGTCCAAAACTCAAACGAGGCAGTGGCAGAGAAGCACAGAGTGGCGGAGTTTGAAATATTACTCTTTCTGGGTTACTGTGGCGTTATTTTTGTGCCACTATTCTGAGCGCACGTAAAAAAAAAAAGTTGAGCCCGTCCCATCTCGATCAAGTGACGAGGACAACGATGTGACCGTTTCAGGAGATGATAAAATATTTCTTAACACCCCGATAGCTTGCTGAAGAACTCGAGTTTCTTCTCCCCCCTCCATGCTGTCAGACACTTGAAAGTGACCCGCGCGTGCTTCTCAGCCAATCACAGCGGTACAGACACCCAGCCTTCCGTTTCCATTAAACTCCTTCCGTTTCCACTATACTCTTTCATTCACATACATTATTCTCTTGCATACATATATTTTCTTCTGACATGTATGCATTCTCTGCTTACATACATATATTATTTGTGAGATTAAATGCATACTGAATGCATGTAAATGAGAGCAAAATGTAGGAATGCATAAATGAAAATGTATGTATGTGAGAGTGAAAATATATGTATGTGAGAGTGAAAATATATATGTGTGAGAGTGAAAATGTATGTGTGTGAGAGTGAAAATATATGTATGTGAGAGTGAAAATATCTGTGTGAAAGAAGAATGTATGTGTGTGAGAGTGAAAGAATGAATTTTGGCTTGTACGGCCCCTCATAGCAAATCCTACTCAAAAAACAAATAAAAAATGTCAGACGAGGACAAGAGAAACAGAACTAGTAAAAAGTCTTAAAATCCACAAACATACAACTTTGTTTTTATATTCCAAATGTATAATATTATATCTGTAACCCTTGGATTCAGACAATAATACTTAAATATTGTGGTTTTATGTGTTTTTATACATACATAGTTCTACATTGCTAAAGTTTTTCTGATGTTAATCATTGATAGCTTCATTTCTTTATCATTGCAGCAATGTTGCAAAACCAGGAAGACAAAAAGCCTTGACGTCCTGGCGCTTAACTTAGATAACAGCCTCTTTGTTTGTGTGCCAGCGCTTGCAAATCAAACCAGATCCAGCTTCATAAACACAAAAACGAAACCTAACAGAGTCATCACGTGGTTTCTCAGTAAGCGGCACATGTGCTGTTTGAGTCCAGTGGCGGCGCTCTAACACCGTGAATAATCAGATTTGCTGAGGCTTTCAACTGGAGCTTCAGCATATGTCATTTGTTGTTTGTAAGTCACATCAGAAGCGCATCAGCTGGGTGTGTCACAGTGACTATACACACCAGCATGTATTTGTGTGAGGGTGATGCTGTTTAGGAAGGTCACAAAGAAACACAACCTGAGGTGTGTTGTGTTTTTATAACCTCTCAAAATAAAAACAGGAAATGCATCAGAGCTCTGTCTGATTTTAGGCGGATTCCTTTGTTCTGGTGTGAAAAGCATGTCAGAAGCACAATATACATCTTTACACTTTAAAGACAGCAGAAATTATTGAATGACAGAAGCTGTAAGCTTACATATGCAGACAAATTAAAAGATAAAGAGGCAAATCTCAAATTTAAAAGATGTGATGTTGCTGGAAGCTAAATGAGATCACTCACTTTGTTCATTTGTTCTTTGACATTTCACGTTCTCTGAATTCATCTTAAAAACCTGCTCATTTTCTCTACATAATTAAAGCTCTAATTCATCATCGACACGTTATAACGCTGAAAACAACCTCTGTAATCTGGTTAAACTGGTTACTTTGCTGCTTTTCTGAGATAAAATATGAGAATCTCTGAATATTGGGCACCTTTACTCTGACTGCTTTCTCCTCACATTGCAGCATTTAGTGTCTAACCTTACCCGAGTTATTAAGTGTGTACGTTTTTCATTAGTACGTGTTTTTCTCTGGTCTGTCTATCCCAACATTTTAGAAATAAAATCTTTTCCTTTTTGCTTTGGTTTTTATATTTGACAGCTTTATTGACTTTTCTGGAATTTAAATCATATTATAATCTCATGAAATACAACAGTTACAAGCACATGACACCTGCACCTGAAACCTCTATGTTCTAGTTAAAGAGTCAGCAGTATCTGATCTTGACCTCTTCTCATGTTTTCAGTGTGCAGGCTTTCATGTCACAAACTCTCAGGTTACACAGAGGTGGATGACCCCGGTGGTTTGCCAAGCTTTAAACTGCTGAACTGTATTTGGTGGACCTCAACCAGATAACACAGTATTAATACTGCTTACAAATCAATAACCTCTTACAACTTAATTTATGATAAATATAAATCTTTTACTTATGTTGGTGGTTCGTGACTTTTATTTAAGCGTGATTTTGACTGCAAGACTTTTACCTGTAAAAACGTGTTTTTACTTTGGTATAATGTGGGATACTAGTTTGTGGAACAATTCTTTTACACTTCTTTCACTTTGACTTGATCCCGTAGTCCAAAAACGTGTATTTTAGGTTAACTGGTGATTAAATGAAGCATAGGTGTGGATGTGAGAGTGTGTGGTTTGCTCTTTCTCTCTCTCTGGGCGAGACCTGTTAGGGTGTACCTTATCTCTTGTCCCAAATCAGGTGGAATAGGTTGCAAGCTAAATTTGTGGGTGGATGAATAATTGTATCTGGATTGCTCTGGGAACTCAAGGTTAATTGCATAGTTGTGTAAACATGAGCATAATTTAAACTACTTTTAAAATGGCATTAACAAGAATATGATTAAGTACAAATAACTTCAGAAAATATGTGATAACAGCTGTGACACAAATATAGATGATTTGTATGTGTCTTTAATCCCTACGTCACTTTAGGTCTCTAATCATAGTCACAGATTACGCGCTAAATTAGTAAAGGCCTCGGTTCTCTCATTTTGCCTGGTTACTGGTGAGGCGCATCCAGCTTTGAATTCCTATTGGTCAGAGAGGAGTCACTGCACATGCGGACTCAGAGGCAGTAGTTTCATTTTGTGGCAAAATTAAAACAATAAACGGTTGTATTAATTTTTTCTTCTTATACTGCAAGTTTTGAATTGAAAATGAGGACGTTTATGATACTACTTCTTTACTGGGCTGCGTCTGTGTCTGTGTCTGCAGGTAAGCTTCATAAAAATGAAACTGTTCTTTAGAGATAGTGTTGCTCTCAGGTGGCTCAGGTGTTACTGTAAATAGACTCTCGGCTTGTATATATTCAAGATTCAAGGATTATTTTTATTTCGCAGGGTTGTTTGTGTTTTTTTTTAACAGAAATACACAGGCTTCAACAAAATGTTGCTTCTCACCAGCCTCTACAGTACAATGATCAGTAAAACAAATAAAATACAGTAATAACAAATCTAAAATAAGGATAAATAGCAATGACGCAGCAGCTTGCAGAGACACTGAGCAAACTCAAGTGTAAATAATCACATTGATTCAGCTAGCAGCAGTCCCTTCATGGAGAGGGATTAAATTAGATCCGATTAAGTGTGTGTTTATGGATTGTAGAGGGAGGGGCTACAGTCCATTTATCAGTCTCACAGTTTGTGCAAAGAAGCCTTCCAGCATCCTGCTGTTTCTGCAGCTGATGCTCCGTCACCTCTTTCCAGATGCTGGAGTGAGAACAGGCCGTGAGAGGGCTGGTGGGGGTCCCTGATGTTTGTAGCTGTTTGCAGAAAGCCTACAAACAGCTACAAACATCAAAACCTAAATGAGTGTTGGATTACAAATTATTTTTTGTTGAAATTAAATTTCTAATTGTAGAAGAAGAAAAATTTAAGCTGCTCATAATGTTTTATGGTGTAAGGTATAGAAGTGTAATATAAGCAAAAAGGGGGGGGGGGGGGACAGTTGTAATCTGCAGTTTTTAATATAAGTTTTTAATATAAGATGATCAGAAAAGATAAAACATTGATTCATAAATCTATTTTTGTATTTATAGAGCAGACACACTATAGTTTTTTAAATTTTGAAAATACTGTGATTTATAAAGCTGCGTTTCTCACTACATTAAATATTTCTTACAGTGAAGCACTCTCTGAAGTATTTCTACACTGCATCCTCTCAAGTCCCAAACTTCCCAGAGTTCGTGGTTGTTGGGATGGTTGATGAAGTTCAGATTCTTCAGTTTGACAGCAACACCATGAAAACTGTGTCCAAACAGGACTGGATGAACAGAAATATAGATGAGCAGTACTGGGAGAGAGAGACTGGGGGCTTTGTAAGTGCCCAGCAGGTGTTCAAAGCCAACATTGAAATTGCAAAGCAGCGCTTCAACCAGACTGGAGGTTTGTTTATGTTTTCTTGGTTTTTTACTGATATTTGATGTTAATGTTTTCAGCGTTTATTTTAGTCGTAAACAGATTTGCATACATACACTTTAAAAATGCTTCATTCAGATTAAAAAGATTTAAATACAGGATGACTCGTAATGAATGTAAAGGGCAGATGGAGGCAGAGTGCAGGGAATGAGTAAAGAAGACGTGAGGGCAGCTGTAAGAGGATGAAGAGTGGAAAGAGAGTTTGTCCAGATAACATCCCTGTGGAGTTATGGGGATGTTTAGGAGAGACAGCAGTGGACTTTTTAACCAGACTGCTTAACGTCTGGGGAATGGGGAAGAAGCAGTATGGCTTCATGCTGAGAAAGCACCACAGATGTGATGCTTTCTTGCAGTGTTGATGGAAAAGTTTAGAGGAGGTCAGAAGGTGTTGCAAAGGAGGCATATGATAAGATGCCAAAAGGTGAACTGTGGTGCTGCATGAGAAAGTCAGGGATGACAGAGAAGTATGTGAGGGTGGCACAGGACATGTATCTGGACAGTAAGACACAGTTGTGTGTGGTTGGAGTGACAGTTGGGTTCAAGGTGGGGGTGGGATTACATCATGGATCTGCTGTGAACCCCCTCATGTTTGTAATGGGGATGGACAGGTTAACAGATGAGGTCAGACTGAAGTCTCCATGGACTATGATGTTTGCAGACGGTGATGTGATCTGTAGTGAGAGCAGGAAGCAGGTGGAAAGGAAGGGGTTATATGCTGGTGAGAAGAGAAATGAAAATCAGTAGAAGCAACACAGAGTACATGTGTGTATATGACAGGGAGAACAGTGTTACAGAGAGGATGCAAGAAGCAGAAATAGTGATGATTATTAATTTAAATATCTGAGGTCAACCATCCAAAGTAGCAGGCAGAGCACTGGAGAGGTGCAGGGTGTGATCTGTTGCATAAAGACAGAAGCAAGAGTGAAAGGGAAGGTTTACAAGATGGTAGTGAGACCTGCTGCGATGCACGGTGTGGAGATGAAGACACCGAGTTGGAGGTAACAGAGCTGATGATGATTTTATTGGGAGTGACCAAGTGGCAAGGCTGAGATGGTTTGGAAAGAGAAAGACCTTGGGGGAGGTTCATGGATGTAGAGAAGGAGGATCTGCTGTGGCGACCCTTAAAGAGAGTGACCGAAAGAGGAAGAAGAAATGAAGAATTGTGAAGTCAAATGGCGTTTTTCTCTCCTTCATTTAACATTTTGAAAACAGCATTTGTACTGAGCTCACATCTTACATAGCTTGTCTTTCAGGATATTTATTATTATGTTTATTGAAACCAGTTGTAGCAACTCACTGCTGAACAGGCTTCTTTGTCCTGAAACCTTCCTTCTGTGGAAGCTGTGTTGAATCCACACTGTGTTGTCCTGCAGCAGTGGGTTCGGGTCAGGTATTTTAGTCTCTGGTGACTGGTGTCTCTGTGTTAATGTGAAACGATGCTGGATCTCACTCTGACTCACTATCGCCTTCGTCTCTGTTCCTCTTTCAGGTGTTCACATTGTCCAGCGGATGTACGGCTGTGAATGGGACGATGAGACGAATGAGGTGGACGGATATGAGCAGTTTGGTTATGATGGAGAAGACTTCATAATATTTGACCTGCAGACAGAGACGTGGGTCGCTCCAAAACGACAGGCTGTCATAACCAAACACAAGTGGGACAGTAACAAAGCTTTTTTAACCAGTGTGAAGAACTATTACACTCAGATTTGTCCTGAGTGGCTGAAGAAACATCTGAACTATGGGAGGAGCTCTTTAATGAGAACAGGTACAATCACATGACCAATCACATGACCAGACTTAGTGTGATAATTTACCTAATTTTTATGAAGTAATACAACTTTTTTATGACCAACACAGTTAAGTTCAGTGTATTTTCTCTCTTCCTCTCTGTCTGCTAATCTCATGTGTTTTTTTTTAACAATAATCAAAATGTATTTATTCGTTAAATTTCAAAACCATCACTTCAGCCTTATACAACGGTTTCCCCCTCCCTTCAAATATTTTTCTTGTTTCATTATTCGACTCTGTAATAATAGCAAATATTCAAACGAGAACTTTGAAGGCCGAAGTGCAGCACGGTGGCACGGTGGTTAGCACTGTTGCCGCACAGCAAGAAGGTCCTGAGTTCAATTCCACCATCAGGCCGGGGTCTTTCTGTGTGGAGTTTGCATGTTCTCCCCATGTTTGCGTGGGTTCCCTCCAGGTACTCCGGCTTCCTCCCACTGTCCAAAGACATGCAGCTTGTGGGGATAGGTTAATTGGATAATCCAAATTGCCACTAGGTGTAAATGTGCGAGTGAATGTGAGTGCAAATGGTTGTCCGTCCCTGTGTGTTAGCCCTGCGACAGACTGGCGACCTGTCCAGGGTGTACCCCGCCTCTCGCCCTATGACAGCTGGGATAGGCTCCAGTGCCCCCCGCGACCCTGAAAAGGATAAGCGGAAGCGAATGGATAGATGGACTCTGTAATATCCTTTATTTTTTTAAATAGACTTTACATGGTACTGGTACATTAATATGTGTGTCTAAGGCATTCAAACAGAAATGATAAGTTAGCATGCTTTTGTATAGAAACACTGAACTGTGTTTTTCTTTACTCTCCAGTTCTTCCCTCAGTGTCTCTCCTTCAGAAGTCTTCCTCCTCTGCCATCAGCTGCCACGCTACAGGTTTCTACCCTGACAGAGCCGAGATGATGTGGAGGAAAGATGGAGAGGAGACTCATGAGGGTGTGGAGATAGGAGAGATCCTCACCAACAATGATGGGACCTTCCAGATGAGAGTTAACCTGGATCTGAGATCTGTTCCAGCTGAAGACTGGAGGAGGTACAACTGTGTGTTTCAGTTCTCTGGTATAAATGAAAACGTCACCACCACACTGGATAAAACAGCCATCAGGACAAATGAAGGTAAGAATATAATCAGAAATGATGAAGATGTGTTGTTTGTATTGTTTTGTGTTTGAGCTGATGGATGTCATAAAACATTGACTTTATTTTCAAAATGTCATTTTACTCATTTTATAGCCACAATGGACCTCCTGTATGACACATCATATATAAACAGTCTAAAACTGAAAAAACATTAACACAAATAATTTTTATTTATTACTAACTAATCAATCATGGTTTGCAGTTGTAGCACTGACACTTTAAATGTTTGGATTTTTTTATAATATTAGTTTAGTATTAGTATAAGTCAAAGAAGTTAAAGGCGTTAAGGACAAAAATGACAGTTTTGTCTTTATCTTTATTTTCATTCAACATTTTTTTGTCAATCATTGAACAAAATATTTTAGTGTATTTTTTTTTACAAAACAATATTTAAAATAAATAAATCAGTCATTTTCTGTTCTTCTTCTTTGTTTTTTCATTTGTTTGTTTTTAGCCTTATCGGAAGTGCCCAACATCACAATCGGCCCCAGCTCCAGCCCCACTGCCGTCCCCATCAGCGTACCCATTGTCACTGCTGCTCTTGTTCTTGCTGTCGTTGCACTAATCGGATTCATTATTTACAAAAAGAAAACTGGTGAGTGAACCAAAGTATCCAAATATGATCTTAGTATTTTTAGTGTTTTACCAGGTTGCAAATTAAAACAAGCTTCAGGTCAGAGTGATGATACTGTAACAGTATTATCATAGTAATAGAAGGAACCAATGGTAAATAAAGTAAAAGGTAAAGTAACATAGAGAGCACTGTAAAGCTAGTTAGTGGTGTAGGGATCAGTGTTTTTGTATTTACAGCTGTGATGTCTGACATTTGATTCATTTTTTTATTTACAGCTAATTCTTCTAAACCTTGTAAGTAAATTTTCCATTTAGGCCTTTTGAGCAGATTTCTGTTCACATAAAAATGTGTTTCACTGAATGTGAATTAGAGACTAAAATTAAATACATGGAAACAAAGCAGTGTGTTGGAAATGAATGACAGCATCACTGCAGAGCAGCTCAGCTGGTTTTGATATCTTGATTTTTCTTTTTTTCTTTTTTTCTAGACATGAAGACGTCACCTGAAAATGATCCTGAAAGGAGCCCTTCAGGTGTGTCTGTTTGTACTTGGATTGGAGGATTTGTTTGTGTCCTCATAAAAATTGTAATGTAGTGGATTTATTTTTTAATATTTGTAAACATCAAAGTAGAACGTGTGTTCATATAGTCCGTTAAAATAGTTGCTGTTCATAGTTACACAGCACTAAACAGAACAAAGCAATTAAAGCATCAGTACTAAAAAACAAGTACCTTGGAAACATAGACGGCCCCACTATGTTCAGTAATATTCTACAGTAACAAACCAGCTCTGTGAATCACTGCACATCCTGTTGCTTTAATCTGTAATCTTTAATCTGCTGTCTTGGTCATTTTTCACCACCACACATCTTCGTTCTTCTTCTTCTTCCATGGCCTGGATGTTGCCCCAATAAACTTTTTACCTCAGCAGCTCCTCCATGTTCACTTACTGAGATTTCTGTTGTGCTCACATAAATACATTTTATAAGCACTGTCAGCACTGCAGATTTTCCAAGATAGTTCTGACCTACACAATGAAACAGTGCTAACATATTTTTCAAAGTTAAACTATTCAAGTGACAGAAACAGAACCACAAACCCTCCTGCAACTGAGAAAACTTTCCCCTCCTGTCTGTGTTTGTGTTCATGCTGTTTGTATTTAACACTATCATCAACATCAACAGATCATATGATTTGTTTCTTTTAGCTTCATATTTTTAATTATTCTGTATTTTTCCTCCTCAGATTCAAAATCTTCTTCAGATGGTTCTTCAGACATAACCTGCAAAACTGAGCTGATGACAAGTACGTACAGGCTCTCTGTGACACACAGTCTTAATCTCTGTGTGGTCCTGCATGTTTTTACTCATGGATTTTTATACTTTGATGCATTTTGAATTATTAAAAACATTTCTGAACTGTTCAGCTGGTCTGACTCACCAGCTGTAGATTTCAGGTATAAACCTGCCATCACCATCATATCACACGTTTCTTCTCCTACAGTCGATTGTTTTTGGATTTTAAATGCTCTTATCTAAATGAAACAACATCCTCAGAGGGAGCAACATACATGCTGAACATGCAACCACTCGCAAAGATCTAGATATAACAAACTAGACATTTTTATGACAGTGCACATCGTTCCAGTTGCTGTTTCTTATCTTGGGAAGAAACAGTGGCTTCCACTAAAACCTCATATATGACGAATAACAAGGCCGTGTAACAGATTTTTACAGAGAAACAAGTAACTAGTTAAACTGTATCACTAGTGACATGATGGACAAAGAATGTTTGTGTGGAGATGGTCATGGCCCAGTGTGTGTGACAGCTCTTCCATCATGTTGAGTTTTTGACCTGAATGTTTTTTTCTTTAGAGTAATTCTGACAAAGAGTGAAATCTGGAACAAAGGTAACTGACGTCTCTGAACACATCACATGTACCACATCTTTGTGTTGTACTGGATGCATTTAAGAAATCCTTCATTTTTCACACTGACTGCATTTGCTGATGCATGAAAAATTTTTCATTCGTTCCTCGTTAATGAAAGCTGAATCTTTCTTTGAACAGGAGACAGTTTGAACACTGGACTAACTTCACTTCATGAGGATTCTGCATCACTGAACTCGTGAGAAAACATTTCTGCTGTAATGGAAGTGGACTTTTTTTTTTATTCCAGCCATGACCAACTTCTGACTGAAACATACACAAAAGACCTCAAACAACACAAAGGAACCAAATTTTTACTTTTATGTCAGAGAAAAAAAGAGAATTACTGTTTTTCTGTGCAAAAAGTTACTTTTTAGCCAAACTAACTTTATTTATAAAGTGCGTTAAAACAGGAAGTCCTGACCAAAATACTTAACATTAAGAACAGAATTTTAAAAAATTAAATAATTAATTCATTAATAACAACAACCACAATTATAACAATAATAACATAACAATAACATAAACACATGCAAATAAAACTACATAAATAAAAAACACTGAAAAATAATAAAAAGAACAATTTAAATTTTTTAAGTATAATTTTATACTGTAGGTCTTTTTTTTTTTTATACAATAATGAGTAAGTAAAGATGATCCTGAAGAAGAAAAACTACATCTGTAGGAATTTTGTGTTTATTTTCCTCAGTGTTGGGTCTGAGTGTGTTTTACCATTATTCAGTTTTAATGCTGCTTTTGGCCATTTTTTTTGCTACAGCAGTTCTGTTTGATTTTAGTTTAACTCTGGATATCTTTCCTGACACAACCTCAAAGGGGATTTTCACCTGGAATTAAACCAACAACCTTTTGCTTACTAGGTCAGTATGCTAACCACTACACCTTTGGAGACATCATGGTTCAAGGTCAATAATGTGAAAATAATAGTTCTCTGAATTGCTTTGCTCTGCTTTGAATTGACTGCAGATCAGTTCATTTACAATCACTGTTTGTTTTTTATAAGCACCAACATGAGGCATCTTGAAATACTAAGTATGTGAACAGTGAACAGTCATGACTTTAATGGTAACTGTCCTACAAATATAGTGCAGAGACATGAATTTGCATATTTTATTACTGCTTGTTCTGTTAGACGGTCAATGCTGCTGCCAAAATTATACATCAGGTTTACAGTGTGTGTGTGTGTGTGTGTGTGTGTGTGTGTGTGTGTGTGTGTGTGTGTGTGTGCCTCGTGGTGTTTATTGTAAAGGTTTTTTTTCTGTTGGATGTTTTAGATCAGCTGTGTTTTGATTTATGGAATCAGGGAAATGAGTCTTTGTTTTGTTGTGTGTCTACTGTGTCTACATCTAAATAAAAGTTTAACATTGTGGTCGTGCATGATGTCGGCTATTCAGAGTGTGGACAGGAGTGTACAATAACATGAGTGCACAGAAACTTTGTGAAAAGTGAGTCATGTTCCAAACCTGAGACCAAAAATATTGAAATACTGAGAATGTAAAGATGGGTGCATCACTACTTTCATGTTAAAGGTGCTGCATTTATATTTTCCAACATGAAGTGGGATCAAACGTCAGTATCCTGCTGGGGTCAACTCAGAGGCCAATTTAGAGCGCCCCTAAAAATAACTTTATTAATGGTAGTAATAACAGATGGGCCACAAATCTGTTCTCCACTCATAAAACTGGACTACATGATGCCCTGTGCTGTGTTTGCATAATAAAAGGAGGGTTCGATGAATTCAGAAACTTTAATATGAAACAACTCTATTACCGGTTTTCTTCATGTACTGGTCTGTGGAGTGGCAGCGTGATTTTCCAGTGTCTGTACTGAATAACGCCACTTAAAGTGCTTGATGATGTGGTGGAAGCCTCTGTGTGGTGAAGAGACTGAAATAATGTTTCTCATCTTATCTTAACTTATTACTTTGCCACAAGTAGTTCTTTAACTTCTTTAACAAGTCTTTGCCTTGGGTTGGGTAATTAAAGGCTCCGCCCTAAAACAGGTGGATGAGATTAAAATCTCTGATTATTCACTCTGATTTATTTTTAAACATTACAATACGTCATCCAACTAATAAGGCTGCTTTTGAAGGTAACGTTTTAATTGAACTGAACCTCAATTCAAATTGAATTGAGGTTTGAAAATGTGAAAATGGTTGATGACATTTGCAAGTAGCATATTCTCTTAATATTAGTTACAAGGCAGTGTATGCGTGGCATTATGATTGGGAGCTGAGCCCCTCTAAAAGTCTGACCCTAGAATCGCCCCTCGGTCTGCTACATGAAGTCTTGCCCCATAATTTTGATTTGGAGGCTTGTGGACCAACTTTTCCTCTTATTTACTTATTTTGCTCTTTGTGTGAAATAACAGTGGTATTAACCTACTACTGTAATTATGTTAGTCTTCATAAACTTCACATACTCAAAGCAAAAATAAGGTCTCCTGTTTCCTCAAGTGCCATTTATTACAGAGCAACTAAGCTGTGTTGTGAAAGAGAAAATGACACCACAAATAGAAAAAAGAAACAGTTCCTGTTGTAAGATTTTGCTAATGAAATTTTATCTGGAAATTAAGCACCATACAATGAATGCACAGTTTTTGGGGGTAATTGTCCCGGGATGAGAAAAGTCTGGGCTTCTCTGCTCAGGTTGCTGCCCCCGTGACCTGAACCCAGATAAGTGGAAGAAGCTGGATGTCTGAACTTCAGCAGGGCGTCTCAACCATATCTACATGCCTGAAAGCATCGGATTGCTGCCATGTGATTGGCTGATTAGAAATTTGTGTTAATGAGGTGTTCAATAAGTGTACCTAATAAAGTGTCTGGTCAGTTTATATGTATAACCTGTTTTCCTTTTGAAGCACTGAGGGGAGCACTTCACCACAGTTTTAGTCCTTGTAGCATCAATAAAACACTGTGTTTGTCCTCTGATGACATTTTATTAGGAAATGTTTTCACTCTAAATGTAGCCTAACAATAGAAACAATAGAAACTTTAAACTAGACTCTAGACTAGACTCTCAGAATAAAGTTTAACAAAAATACAATCTGATATTTTCTAATTAGGCAACAATGAAATGGTGATAAATGTCATTGAGAATTACATCGGTATAAATACCCAACATTACAACCCACTAATAATTTACATTAGTATTGCTTCCAGTAGGAACTAAAAATCTCAGGAAGAACAAAACTTTAGTAAATAACAGTTTGCAGTGTAAGATGTAAGGTCATGGTATGTTTTGGACTAAGAAAATAAAATTCATCTGTTATGTTTACACATTTTGGTCATAATTATGTGTTGTATTATTATTCCCCAACGTCGCCAGTAACTGAAAAGTAAACTGTAGTTTTTCTATCATGTTTACATATCTAGTAATGAAACGGGTGGTGATGTTTTTTAAATATACTTTTTTACTTTAGAAAGTACCATTTTAAGACAAAATAATTTGAAACATAAAACAATCTCAGTATCAGTATGCAGTCATTGTTTCTTACAGTAACTCACTCCCTGAGATATTTCTACTCTTCTTCCTCTGGAGTCTCAAACTTTCCAGAGTTTGTAGCTGTTGGTTTGGTTGATGATGTTCAGATGATTCACTATGACAGCAACACACAGAAAGCAGAGTTTAAGCAGCAGTGGATGGAGAAAGCTGCAGAAGATGATCCAGAGTACTCAGCACGCCAGACTAACAGGCTCATGAACACCCAGCAGGTCTTTAAAGGTAACATTGAAGCAGCGATTCAACCAAACTGGAGGTTTGTTTCTGTTTCACTTTTTTAGTCTTAAAATGAAGCTTTTTATTAACCCAGCTGCTGACACTGAATAAAATCTCTCCAGGATTAAAGACCTTTATTGTTACAGACGCAAGCTAGCTTGTTAGCGCCTTTCATGGATGCTTAACTAGCCAAATCTAAAAGGCTGATTATGTGTATTTGTGTAGTTTTTGATGAAGCTCTTTAACCAAACTAAAATGTCTCATCTGTGGGAAAATATCAAATATTTCCTGCTCCTCTTGGTCTCGGGTGTTCACATTAACCAGATGATGTACGGCTGTGAATGGGACGATGAAATGGCTGAAGTTAACGGATATCATTACTATGGTTATGATGGAGAAGACTTCATATTATTTGACCTGCAGACAGAGACATGGGTCGCTCCAGTAATGCAGGCTGTAATCACCAAACTCGAGTGGGACAGAGACAGATCTGTTTCAGGTGATCTGAGGAACTATCACACCCAGCTTTGTCCTGAGTGGCTGAAGAAGTACGTGAACTATGGGAGGAGCTCTCTGATGAGGACAGGTAAAATCACATGACCTGATTTATTGTAATACACAACTTTCATTTCATGTGACTCTATAATAAACAGTCCACTTTGTGTGAGTTTGTATTAATTTGTCTTCTTTCCATCACTATTTCTGTCAGTCTCTCATACAATTATCACATTTATCTCTTTTCATTTTTCCTGTCACAGTTTCTGTTTATTTTACTTTTCTAAGACCATCACAGCAGCTGTTTACAGCACTTCCTTCACTTGTTTACTATTCCCCCATTTGCTTACACTTTAACTGGCATTTATATTAATTTGTGTGTCTAAGACATTCAAAATACATCAAATGGAAATGGTAAACTCAGTATGCTGTTATAAGCTGTGATATTTTATTTATTTATTTAATTTTTTAAATTCCTTAGAGCTTCCCTCAGTGTCTCTCCTCCAGAAGACTTCCTCCTCTCCAGTCACCTGCCACCCTGCAACTATGGTTCTGTGGTGGCAGATTTCTTTTCTCATATATTAATCACATATTTAATCATATCACATTAGTTATAGTAATATCACTTTCTCACTTTACTATAGTAAGAGCACTCCTGTCACCAGTTTACATGCATGTGGAATGTTAACACAGTGAGGCCATGGTAATGGGAGACGTTAAACAGATAGTGAGACTCCTTCTGCTTATCAGGGATGTAAATCCTTAGGTGAAGGCCAAGCAGAAAATAAGGTCATAATTCTCTCTGTGAGGGAGGAGGTATAGCCCCCCCCCCCGGGAGAGGGACCAATATGTGAGAGTTTGTGGAATGTTCTTTTCTGTGTGTCTGTATATAAGATGTAAGGGCGGTGGCCAAAATTCAGAGATGGTCCTGGTGTTTCACTGGGATGCTCTCTCCACATTGCAATGTGTTTATTAAGCCCACTTCAAATCAAGCTCACTGGGTGTGTTGCAGGTTATTGTTAAAATTTTCCACAACAATTTGGCGTTGTCGGGCAGGATTCCTCCGGTGAGTTTCGCTGAACCACGGGCAAATTTGCCTCAGTTCCACCGTTTGTCATGGCCCTGGGCCATGTTGGCCCAGTATTCTTAGTTTTCATGTATTTTTGTATTTTGTTCCTTATTTAGGCCATGCTTCCTGGATTGCTCTGTTACGTTGTTCCTTATGTGTTTTCCCCTTGTAACTCTTACCCCCTGTGTGCCCCTCTGTGTATCTGTGAGCCCTCGTCTCTCCTTGTGTTTTATTCCATGTTTTATTCCATGTTTTCCCCAGCCCGTTATGTCTGTGCTCTCCCCGTGCTCTCTCTCCTCCTGTCTGAACCTCTGTGTACTTCCTGTTTTACTTTGACAGTCTCCCGTCAGTGTTGCGTTTACTCCTGCCGTGTCTTGTTATGATTATCAGTGTCACCTGTGTTCCCCGTGTGCTCCCACTCCCCTCGTTAACCCTCTGTGTATTTATGTCTGCGTCTCCCTCAGTTCTGTGTCACGTTCTCCCTCATTCATGGCTGTGTGTTTCTCTGTGTGCTAGTGTATTGTTTCCTGGTGTAGTTTCTTATCAGTTTGTTTCGCCGTTTCCCTCCAGCAATAAAGCTGTGTTTTGAGTTCATTCCTGCCTCTGTGAGCTTGCGTTTGGGTCCACTTCCTGCCTGCCACACAGCCGAATCATGACACCGTTCCTTTGTTTTCAAAAAGGGGGGAACCGCGGGGTGTGCTTCAGCGACTCACACATGCAGGAATTTTTAAAAGAACCAAAAGAGAAACTGCAAAGGATCTGCAACGGTGAGCTGTTTTGATTTGGGAGGATTTTCAATCGGACCGACAGGGAAAGCCTCGCTTCATTACTGCTGCAATTATTGGGTGCAGGTTCCTAGAAACTCAGTTTGGGTATTCTTGTTGCAGTGGTAAGTGCAGGATCTTAGAAGCTCAACAAGTTGAGTCTTCTAGTGTATGGTGTTTTTTTTTTTGTTTTTTTTTAGCACTTTTGCACCAGCGAAAAAAAGGCAGAAAGGCCGGACAGCGGACGCGCTTGTTCGTAAAGTGGAAGCTGGGCCCAGCAAATAGGGGCGTCCCTACAGGTGGTCCGAGTGAAAACCCTTTTATTTTAGTTCTTTGGGCATAGAGTTTGGTCTGGTTAAAAACTCCAAGTGTGTGGAAGAAAGAGAAAAGAGGGTTGTTTTTTTTTTTTTTTATGGACGGACCTGTCATGGTCCTGGGTCAGTGATCCAGTGTTTTTGGTTGTTGTACTTTTACGTTTGATAGTTTTATGTATTATGACTGTGTTTTGGTTACCAGGGTTTAGTTGTGTTCCCTCTGTTTGGTGTTTTCCCTGCCTGTGTATCCCCTTTTGTGTAGTAAGGTCTCTGTGTTTAGTTTTCGTTTTTTAGTCTGTGTCTTTGCGTGTTTGTGTTCCTGTTTTACTTTGAAGGTCCCTGTCTGATGTCAGTGCGTTCTGTTTACGTTCCCCTGCCTCGCCAGCTGTGACTAAAAGTAGAGCAGGTCTGTCTCTGTAATCCAAACTGCGAACGCTCCTATAGTGCTGAGGTTAAAGCTCGGCCTGCTACCACAAGTAAGCCTGTAGTGTGAAAAGGACGATAATATGATATGATGAGGGCTTTCAGATTTGAAGGGGCCTGATCAGGACTTTGGATGTTGTCTTATTATTTGGTTTTTGGTTTGTTATCATTTTTATTTTCACATGTCTGTTTTTAGTAGACGAAAAGTTGAATGGAGGAGTTTCTCTCTGCTTCCCTCCTATTGGTCAAATAAACTGTCAGTCACATCCTTCAGGCAGCTCTGAGATGTGACCACAGACCTCTGTTAGCATTCAGGCAGTAGCTTTCTAAAATAAGTTTCATCATTATGTCTGAAAATGTGGAAAAGTAAGAGCCCAGAAGCAGAGCAGTAACATACAGTATGGACAGGTGTCAGATTAAAGGAAAACAAGATACAGTGAGTTAGAAAAGTGTTTGACTATCACCTGCTTTCAGAACAGTCTCAGGGTTTCTTTGTATTTATTTAACAAGTCTATGAAACTCTAACAGAGGGATGAAAACCATTTGTTTATATGTTCATAATTGGTGTTTTGATTAAAATATTTCATTTCTGAATAAAAACAAATCAGTAAATAAATAATTGTTACTTCTCAGTCCAGGGGTACAGGAGCACAACATAAGGGTTAAGAAAACGGTGTTCCGCTCCCCAAAGCCATACCCAATAGCCAATTTACTGTTACAGGTGCTTTTATTGCAACCAAAAACTGAAAGCATTAACTCCGGGCTGAACAAAGGTCAAAATAATAAACAAAACAAGCTTTTCCAAAAAGGGAGGTTCTACCTAAACCCTGCGTGAAACAAAAACCAAACAAAAGACAAGCACTACCCTTAACTCTCTAATTTAATAAACAAGAGATAAAGTACAGAAAACAATAAGGCAGTTCACCCCTCCTGCTTATTTACAAGTGGAAAAGAGTATCTACAACACTATATACAAACCCAACAGTTCACTGAAGACACATGACAATTTGTCACTAAGGGTTTGGAGGCCAAGGACAGGTTTGCTGCTGATGTCAGTTACTCCCAGGGAACAACTGCTGCAGAGGGTTTTTAAAGCGGCCACTTGATGATGGGAACCAATCAGCAGCTCCCATCTCTCCAATCATAAAGAGCACCTGCAGAGACACTTAAAGGCACAGAAAACACATATGGAACAAAATCCAGACACCTTGATTCAAAATATGGCCAGGACCGTTACACAATAGTCGTGATTAGTCCATCCATCCACTTCTCTTTTTCAGGGTCTCCTGGGGCGCTGGAGCCTATCCCAGCTGTCTTAGGGCGAGAGGCAGGGTACACCCTGGACAGGTCGCCAGTCTGTCACAGGACTAACACATAGACAGAGAAAACCAATCACACTCACACCTATGGGCAATTTAGTGTTTCCAATTAACCTATCTCCACTAACGGCATGTCTTTGGACTGTGGGAGGAAGCCAGAGAACCCCGCAAACACAGGGAGAACATGCAAGCTCCACACAGAAAGACCCTGGCCTGATGGTGGAATTGAACTCACAACAACTTCTTGTTGTGAGGCAACAGTGCTAACCACCGTGCTGTCATGATTAGTTTAAGCTCTAAATACTGTATGTGCCTATATATTATGTATATAGGCGTGTAACCTGTAGTCCTATTTGTTTATGTCTATAGAAGTGCAGGTTAGATAAGGACTCAGAGTGTAGCATCTCAGTCTGTTTCTGTTTTCTCCCTGTAAAGTTTAAACTGTGTTGATGAAAGTTTGTTTTAATTAGTTTCCACTGAGCCAGTAAACAGCAGGAGAAACAGTAGATCCTCTGTTTCAGTGACTGTTGATTGGTTGATGTGTCTGTATTGATATGAGACTGTGCTGCAGCTTTGCTCTGGTTCACTGTACTGTTTCTGTCTTTCAGGTGTGCATGTTTATCAGGAGATGTACGGCTGTGAATGGGATACTGAAACAAATAATGTGACCGGCTACGATCAGCTGGGTTACGATGGCGAGGACTTTTTGGCGTTTGACCTTAAGACAGAGACATGGATCGCTCCAAAGCAGCAGGCAGTCATCGCTAAACAGAAGTACGACTCTGACAGAGCTCTCTCAGCCAGACAGAAGAACTACTTCACTCACATTTGTCCCGAGTGGCTGAAGAAGTATCTGAACTATTCAGGGAGCTCTCTGAGGAGAACAGGTGCAATAACACATGATTTTAACTGGACTTGGAAAGACAATCAATCATTTATAGGTTGATTGATTGTCAACAAACATACAATTTGTAATAATAACAATAATGAACACTTTTATATTTTTTCAACAGTTCTTCCCTCAGTGTCTCTCCTCCAGAAGTCTTCCTCCTCTCCAATCACCTGCCACGCTACAGGTTTCTATCCACACAAAGCCAAACTGTTGTGGAGGAAAGATGGGAAAGAGCTTCATGAGGGTGTGAACAGAGGAGAGATCCTGCCCAACAATGATGGGACCCTCCAGACTTCTGCTGATCTGGATCTTTCATCAGTCAAACCTGAGGACTGGAGGAGCTATGATTGTGTTTCAGCTCTGTAGTGTGAATAAGGACATCATCACCAGACTGGACAGAGCAGTGATCAGAACCAATGAAGGTCAGTCTGCACTCAGAAGCACACATTTAGTTTACTGTAATATAATAGTGCATAGTAAAGGGCAGTTCATGCAGTTTTATGTGTTAAAAATAGAACAATTTTGTCAGTTTATTTCACACTTAAAGTCTAGACTGGGACATGTTTCCCATCTTGAAATAATTATGTGAACCTGCTGAAAATAAGAGTGAGTTGTATTTCCAAACTAAGAACATAAAAGGAATTTAAGACTCTTTACCAAACACTAATGCTTTTTCCCAAATCACGTTTTACCTTGTGAATGAGCAGCCACAGTTAACAGAGTATAGTTACTCCACAGTTTTATAAACGAGTAGAGGTAATGATTTGATTTTGGAATCAAGTTTACTGACTAAATTAAAAAGGATGTTTTTATTCTCAGAAGTTCAGTGGGCCAGAGACACAAAGACATCAGAGTTAAATGTGGGTAAATAAGCACAGACACAGTGAATATATTCAGATATGAACAGCAGGTAAAGCATATAGTGACAGACTTACTGTCTATAATCAGTGCTGTTATCTGTTCTGATTGGTGATCTTCTCTATCCTGTTTCATCTGTTCAGGTTCTGATTTGTTTTTCTTTGATCTAAAGGAAATTCCCTCTTCATGATCATCCCCATGATTCTTGCTCTGGGTGTTCTTGCTGTGATCACTGTGATTGGATTCATTATCTACAAAAAGAAGACAGGTGAGAGGACAAAGCAGATTTTGTAGGACTTTGAGTTGATGCTTTCTTTTATTCACATTGAACACTAAATCTGTTTGTGGCGGGGTGTGGTTGGCAGTGCTGCTGCAGGGGAGGTGAACGCACCTGCAGGGCATCTGCAATGATGCCTCGCCGGGTTAAAAGTGTCCTGGATTTCAGTGTTGTTGTTGGTGTGTATGTTCGCGAGCAACTGGAAAGCCGCAACCGCGTGTTAACAGCAACCGTGTGAATGAAATGATGCTGAAAAGCATACAGATGTCGTCGAGTCTGTCATTGCTTTATCACACTGTTTCATCCAGCAGTTATTACAGTAAGGCTCAGAGCCAGAGTTTACTGAGAATATGACTGTTGGATAATAAGACAAGATCACAAACAGAGTTAAATACATAATGTTTAACAAACCCTGTTTTTTACTTTCTTTCATTACAGACAAACGACCTCCATCTCGTAAGTGAAATGTTTCTGATCTGTTTTCTTTGAGTTTTATGTGCACTCTGTAGATTAAAAAGTTTTTCAGATCTGTCAGTTGTTTGTAAAAGTGTTGTGGACTAACAATGTGTTTCTGACCTACAGCTGTAGAAAACCGTGAGGTCCAAGAGAAAATGATTCCTTGTGAAGCCTGAATGACAGACATCACTGCTCACAGTGACTTCATACATTAAATGGACTTTTTCCTGGGTAGTGTAACAGCCTTCCAATGTATCGGAGGTCAAGGTTCATCAACGTGGGGTCAGCTGGCTGCCTGACTACACTGGATGAACAGATTTTTCCATTAATACATTTTGTCTTCCCTGATGACACGGACAAGATCCTGATGCCAGGAGTCATCAGGCTGAAGTTACTATTGAAGTGGTTCATGAAACATCATTTTCAACATGTGCATTTCACTGAAATAAATATGTGAAACAGTATAAGCTTAATGAAGTGAATGCATGCCATCATCAAAGTTAAAGGCAGTTCAGTGAAACATTAGTGTGACTTTTGTTGGCCAGTAACTGTAAAGCTTTCATAAAATGTGTTCCGCTTTCCCCCCCTTTTTTTAATCTCTGTTTTTTGTGTGATTTGATGTTAAAAAAATCACAAGGTACTTTTTATTTAGTTTTACAATTGTTGCTGTTTTATGTGAGTTTAGGTGAGATTTTTAAGAGAACAGATGCTTCACTTCTGTGGTTTGGATAAATATTAACACCAATAAGAATGTTTACAAAAACACCAAGCTGACAAAATTAGAACAAATAGTTTTGCTCTAACAGTATTGTGGGTAAATTCTCAATTTGCAGTTTACAATGTAAATATGCTGATTTGCAGAAATGAAAATAATGTTTTCTTGTTTTTTCTTCTTAAATTTCTGTGTAAATTTTGTGCTGAAACGAGGACTGTTACCTCGTTACCTCTAAACTGTGAATCATTGTTTTTCCATCATGCTTGTTGACTTTAATTTAAATTAAATATTTCCAGTATCAGTTGTATAAATGTAGATATACATGAACAGAAACACACAGGTCCACCTACATGCATGACACTTATATACTCACAGGGTTTGGTGATTTACTTCCCGTAACGTAACATTTGTGGATTTTCACATTTTTAACTGGAGACTTTAAATCACCGAATTTATTAGAGTAAACTATTTTTTAACTTACAAATCTGATGATAAAGGTTGCTTCGTCTCTGCCCTGGTGTGTGAGGACTGACTCCACTCTTGTCTTATTTTATCTCAGTGAGAACGCAGGACAGGAAATGGATGGATGGAGTTCTTTGTCACTGTGTTTAGTAGCTTTTCAATAATGCTGTGAACACATTTTTCATTCCTTTTGTTCCCTGTGTGCTCACTGACTTTGCCTCCTGTATTGTCTGGTTTTGCTAGTTTTTATTATTTTGTTCTACCTTTATTCTTATTTTGTTGGACAAATTTATCACCTTTTTATATAAACCTGTTTAGTTTTCTTTCAAATGTCATTTCAAATATTTTGAGACTGAAGTGTGTTTTCAGCACTAATGAATGCTGATGAAATACTTCCTTCTCGTACTTCAGTACTTTAAGGGTGTTTTATTCTCTCTTGTAAACATTTTTTTTTTATATCTGGTGTTTGTTTATTAGATAAATGTAAGTATTGCTGTTAATTTATTTTCTATGTTTGTATGATGACTTTTTAATAAAATCCACAATATTCTTAATTTTTGTCCTGTCGTGAATCCACATTGAGTTTATTCTTCCCATGTGACTGTAGCTACAGTTTCATGAATATTTGCTTCAATAATATAAACTATTGTATAAACTAAACTATAAAATATAAAATGATGTAACTAAAGGGAAGATCTGACTTTTCACATGAAAGAAAATGATGGAAAAAATGTGATATCAGCTTAGATGAATCTCACTTGGTTTGGTGCAGTCTCTGAGGAGGTAACAGTTACCAGTAATGATCTGGTTATGTTGGAGAAGACGTCATAGCATTGCATACAAACACTGACATGGATCACTCCAAAATAATGTGCCTTTAAAACTAAAGTGAAGTGTAAGAGCAGCTGCTTCACCTCTGTTGGAACTATGGGAACAGCTCTCTCCTAAAAACAGACTGGACGATGCTCTTTCATTTCTATCCTTTGTTCAACTTTTCTTATGTTAAATGCTGCTTTCACTTTAATTTATAAGCAGCTGTAATTTGTCTGTTCAAACACATTTCTATTGTGTTACACTATGTTTTTGGATCCATGTGTTTGATTTGGTTTTTGTGTCACCTTCAAGTCTAAAAGTATTGATGTTTTCTGTGTAAAGAAAACGTGTTGACCACTAAACCACGAAGTAACTAGAACTTAAATATTAAAAGTACCAAGAAAAAAGGAAATGAAAAGAAGAGCATCAGGTGTTCAAACATCTGCAGAGGTTTTAAATTTCTCTTCAGTCAAACAGTTTTCAGTGTTGAAGCTGCAGAAAAAAGCTGACAGGAGCTAACTTTTCTGTTTAAGAACATTGTTTGACTCTTTATCCTTTGTTTGTTTGGGTCTCACTTCTGAGAAGTACAGAGGTAATAGCGTGTTACATGAGAATGATAACAGTAGAGAGCAGGCTGAGCTGAAAGTAGGTCCAACGTTAGACTGAAACTAAATAAGTACCTTAAAATGCTAACACATAACTACCACAGAAGACATGAATAAAAGAATATGATGCCTTCGACAATATAATTACATATAATCAATATAATATCACGACTCAATAACTACACAAATTTGTGATCACACAGTTATTGCTCTACCCTCCACAGAGCGCCACATGACAGAAATTCAGTGAATTCATTTTTGATATTTTTGTTTCCAATTCAACATGAGCCACAAAGAACAGATTTTATGATGCCATCAAAAACTGGTTCAATGTGTGAGTTTAAACCAGATATAACTGACGTTTGCTCTCAGGATGAATTCCTATTTGTTCTGATAGACCTTTGACACCTGAGCAGGAAGCACTGAGTCTCTTTTTGTGGACAATAAAACTAATAAAGTCTCTTAACAGTTTACATGTTGATGGTCTTGATGTTCCTGCTTCTTCTGGGAATACAGGAGGTGACGACAGGTTATCTAGGAATTTTATGTTTTTGTCTTTTTATTTGTGGCAGCCTTTTTCTGCATCATTTGATCCCCAGAGAACTGCAGCCTGTTTCAGCTGCAATAAATCCCTGTAGATTATAATTATATTATAACCTAGTGATGGGTCCAGCAACACTGACACACCGGCGCATGTATCAAGCTCACCTAGCGATGCCTGTATCGGTGCGTGCGTCGCTTTAAGAAAAAGTCACGTGATCGATACAGCCGCTGTATCGCTCATTGTCAACACGCCAAACTGTGTTTAAAAAGTACCGCATCCGCATCTGCCAACGGAATGAGTCGCCACCAAAAAAACCCACAAAATTACTCTCGCAAAGATAAAAAAAAATAAATAAATAAAAAAAATACACATCTCTCTATAATAAAATGGAGCCTGAAAGAAAAAGAAATGTTTCTGCTGTGTGGGATCATTTTGATCTTTTAACTGCAAATAGTTTGTCTGTCTTTGTTTCAGTGTAATCTATCAGAATAGGAAAAACAGCAATGTGACTTGAAGTGTAAATTTGTATTTCATTTTATGCAGGTCAAATGTCGCATCTGTTCTGCATTTCTTACACAAACAAAAGCCCCTCCTCAGTGTTTAGGCATTACAGAGCCAAACATGAAAATGAGGAGACAAACTCACCGAGAATGAACACAGGTTGGCCTATATAGACACTGAACAGCTTTATCATCATTTTTTTTTATTAATATGTGTTTTATTATTTTCAAATCAAGCATCTAGGAAGACTGCTCTGGACCAGGCAGTCCTGAATTTTATTATAAAGGACTGCCAACCCCTTAGTATTGTGGAGAGTGTCGGAGAGGAACATTCCAAGATCAGAGGATCCTTTAACGTACTGGGGGAATAGGAAGACATCTTATCTGAACCTTTCCCACCTGGCTTTACAGCTTTTGTGTACCTCAGCTTCATCTGTGCCTGTGAGTTTTCCAAAGCTGGGGAAATGATGTCAAAAAAAAAACAAAAAAAACGCAATAGACTGAATGCAAAAACATTGGATAAACCTATTTTTCTGAATAGAAATTTATAATAAACTCAGTCAAATGGGTAATATTACACTCACAATACTTTCATTTTAATTTTCACTTAATGTCATTCACAATATATTTTAAAGATGTCTACAATATTTGCAATATAAAAGATATAAAATGATTCCATGGAAAGTACAATACCTTACAGTGTACAAGTATGACTAGGTCATTGAATCAGTGTCTGTTGTGAGTCTCAAGTAAGTTGCCTGCAATGATATTTAAGGTCCAGCAGGTGTCAGTATGGAGCAAAACAGCAACACTGTGTCGACACAGTATCGATACAGTTTGGGGAATGTGCTGAAACGCTTCACGAGGCCTCATCTACCCATCACTATTATAACCTTAATGTACTTCTCATCTTATTTCCCAAACGGTCGCCAATGTGGACCGATCTTCATGCTTTAACTGGTACAGATTTTACACTGAATATCCTTCCTGACACAAGCCTCCCATTTATTCCTGCTTGGACTGAAGGAGTAGACTTTCTCATGACTCCCTGAGTCTGGGTTTGTGTCTCCTCCTGGTCTTGAACTGGGGATTGTTCATGTGTGAGGTGAATACATAAATGCATGAAACAAACAAATCCTGCATTTCATGCTAATTCCCAATAATTAGCATTTAGCATTAGAAGATGAGAAATGATGTTTATATTTTGAACTTAGCTATTTCTTTAAATTGCTCATTGCACATCTTTTTATAAGTGAACCTGCCGTCTTTCTAAACAATCCAACAGCTGTAATTGACATCAGTCAGGGGGTCTGTTGGTAATTTAATGGCTGTAACCAAAACTTTTATTTTCGCCACAAAATACCATTTTCATAAAGAGTTAAAACCTTTTATCTCTACAGCTTATCAAGTAAAATAAGTATACACAAACCCACTCTTTGAAGTCAAAGGAGCTTGCAAAGAAAAGCGTCTGGACTTCTTTAAGTTGCTTGAAGACATTTCACCTCTCATCCGAGAAGCTTCTCGGATGAGAGGTGAAATGTCTTCAAGCAACTTAAAGAAGTCCAGACGCTTTTCTTTGCAAGCTCCTTTGACTACGATGACCTGGATGACTGAGAACCTTCACAGACATATTGCCGTACATTTTGGGAGGACCACTCTTTGAAATATTTCTTTACTGCGTCTTCTCAAGTCCCAGACTTCCCAGAGTTTTAGGTTGTTGGGATTGTCACAGTTTGCCAGGGCAAGCCGTGGGGATGTGGGGGAAAGGAGGACCCAGAACGCTGGACTCTTCACTGCAAGTGGTGCGTTTATTTACAGTGCGAAAATGACAATAAATCCCCGTGCTCCCCCTTTACTCCTGTGTCGTGTCTTCTTCCCAAAAAGTCCCTGTTTAGTGCTCTCTGCTCCTGTGTCTCTGCACTCCCCGTGCTCACTGCTCTCTCTCGTTCCACACTCCTCCTGAGGAAAACAATAGAGACAGCCGTTAAAACACTTAATCCCAGCAGGCATACATTCACTGACTTTTAAACTAAACTAGAAGACTGACGTGAAGTCTAACGCAATAATCCCGCATCGGTGGAAACTCCATCGCTCTCCTAAATAGCTCCCCCGACGAGCCCAGATCAGCAGCAGGTGTGTGGCAAGGACTTTGGGTGTGGCCAGTCCCCTAGCAGGGCCACACCCACCAGGCCTGAAGGTGCCTGTGACTTGGCCACAGAAAACACATGCACACACACACACGCACACAACTGCCTACATACAAATGTGGACAGAACAGTAGCAGTGCAGATGACACACACACCAAATAATAATAATAATAATAATAATAATAATAATAATAATAATAATAATAATAATAATAATAGCCCACACTGCTCACGGACCCCGAGTCCCCAGAGCCGGGTCCACAGGGATAATTGATGAAGTTCAGATGATTCGTTATGACAGCAGCACCAGGAGAGCTGAACCCAAACAGCAGTGGATGAACGATGCAGCAGATACACAGTACTGGGAGAGGAACACTGCGGTTTTTCCTCCATTAATAATTTAAAGAAGCGCTTCAACCAAACTGGAGGTTTGTTGATGTTTTTACTGACACATGCTGTTAATGTTTTTTTGTTTGTTTTTGCAGTACATTGAAAATTTGTCATTTAGATCACAGTCCGAACTCTTCTCTTTGCTATGAAACGATGCGGGTGGACCACGGGAGCAGAACACACAGACATGTTTTGGACTCAGTGCAGGGGGTTATACTTACAGTGACACAAGCAACACAATTCTGGCGCCGTGAGGAAGTGCTCGAACGGTCTACGGAAAAAGGAGCGTAGAGATTAGTGTCAGTGTACGGGGAAGCAAAAGCAAGGATAATACGAGGGAAGAGGGTGAGAATTGGAGAGCTTACTTGTCATGACCTGATTACTAGCCCGGGCTGACGAGGAGCCGGTGTTCTGGTAATCCATCCTACCTCAAAAAACATCCTACCCGAGGTTTCTGCGTAGATGCCGCGCATGTGCACAGCACCAAACCCAAATTAACTTATTTTTCTGTCACCCATCCGGAATACTTCTTAAGGTTATGGTTATGGTTATGGTTAAGGGTAGGGTTAGGTTTAGTCACAAGTCACCGTAAAATCATAATACGGGTAGGACGATTTGTCAAAGTAGGATGGTTTCTCAGAATACCGGCTCCTTATTGGGAGCCGTGGATTATTTTTTTCTTTCTCTCACCCTCTCTCTCGCACTTTTTTTCCACTTCACTCTGCACGTGAGCCTTGTGCTTTGCGCTGGGCAGAGGGGGGAGGGGCGGGAGTTACACTCGCAGTAGCACAGGAACAGAGCGGGAGGGAGAGAGAGAGAGAAAGAGAGTCAGGGACAACAACATCACATTTGAAAGGTATAGTGATCATCCACAACTATTTTCAGTTGCGGATGATAAAGGATTCAGAAAGTTGCAGGCCCATAGGACAGAGAATGTGCATCTTTGTTTTCATATTTTAATTTATATTTAATTGTGTTGTGGTTTGCAGTGTTTTGTGTTGTTTCACTATAAATTTGTCTAAAAGGAAAAAGCTGAAAATTTAAATAGTTAAAAGCTGAAATATAAATAGTTGGTTTTTGTATTATATGATTTATTTCTTACATTTTATGTGGAGTGAATAAATAAAAGTATATTTACGGTGGCCCCTAGAGACAAAGCACGTACAAACTCCAAAACACGTAAAAACTCCAAAACACATAAAAACTCCAAAACACGTACAAAAGATAACAGAAGTGCTCCAGGATGCTAGTCGCAGTGTAGTGGCTACACAAGCCAGGAAGTACCAACGACCGGATTTGGTGTGTGGTAGTAAAAGGTAAATTATTTGAATATTTACAAGTGCTTGTGTATAAATACACAAACAATACACATATGCTTTCAATTGTGTAATTTAAGTGATCTAGGTAGTTCTGTTTTGGAAGTTCAGTTAACGCTAGAAATGTGTTTTGGAGTTTGCACGTGCTTTGTCTCTAGGGGCCACCGCATATATTTATATATAAACATATATAAATAAAACCACTTTTTTTTACATTAGTAATTCCTTTTATGCATAATTTTATATTATTGTTAATAATAAATTAATTAAAGCAACAAAACAACCTGAGGAGCCGGTTCGGAGCCGAAAGAGCCGGCTCTTTTTAGTGAGCCGAGCCGAAAGAGTCAGTTCTCTAAAAAGAGCTGGAAATCCCATCACTAGCATCCAGCTCCTGGTGTAAAAAGCCTCGTGTTCGCATTAAGGCAGACGGCCAGGTGGCTTTCAGTCCTTGCAAAAGTGCAAAGTAGACCCCGTAGTATCCAAAAATATGAGATGCGCATGCGTGCTCAGGCACAGAAAGGCGCCAACAGCTTCAACTCATGTAAAACTTGAATTCATTCATTTTGCCAGCAATAAATTTCATCTGAGACCAACTTTTGCTCCAAAACGTTAAAGGATTAGTTGAAACCCTTAATGTATTTGAGTTTATGGGGCAACAGCTTTTATTGTTAAATTGTGAAAGAAATGACTGTAAGCTCAGCAATTGCAAGTTTGATTTTTTACAGTGTATGCGTTTAAAATTAATACAAATCACTCCACTGAGAAACTTAACAAGGTTTTATCCCCTGAATAGAAAATAAATTATACAGTGTATACCCAACATAACATGAACTACACCTGTCATAACATAAAAATTTATAAAGACCAGATGAAACTAACCTTCCCTTCGTGATAAACTGGTTCATATGAAGATATTTTACTTTCAGTTTCGTTGATAACCCTAAAGGTTTACCCCAGATTTAAACGACGTTTACTCTCAGAGTAAATCCCTATTGGCTCTGATCGAGGCTAATGGTGACGTTTCTCCTGGTTCTCCATTTTAGCTTTAGCTTTTTCTGGACAAGCAAATAAAGTCTGTTAAAGGTTTGGCTGTTTATGGTCACAATGTAGAAGATGAAGAAAGAAGAAAGAAGATGAAGGCCTTCATCTTCTTTCTTCTGGGAATACAGGGGGCAGCAGCAGGTCAGTTTGACTGTTATATTTCTGTCTTTTTATATGTCAGATTTATGTAATTTGAAAGACAAATGGACGGACTGTTTGCTCCCCAGAAATACGCTAAACATTTAGTTGTAATGGATCCTAGTACACTGTTAAAAAAAACATCTTAAAAAAACAGTAATATTCCGGCAGCTGGGGCGCCAAAATAATACCGTAAAATAACAGAAAATAACTTCCTCATAAAAATACGGTTATTTTCAGTAATGAAAATACAATTTGTTGCCCTAATTTTACATGAGATTTTGCCTTTTTCAAGTGCTTTTAAACATTAAATTAGGAACATTTTAATGTGATTAAACAATGAAATTATCTATAAATAGGAAAAAAACCAAATCCTAAAAAAACAGTAATATTCTGGCAGCTGGGGCGCCAAAATACTACCGTAAAATAACAGAAAATAACTTTCTCATAAAAATACGGTTATTTTCAGTAAGGAAAATACAATTTGTTGCCCTAATTTTAAATGGGATTTTGCCTTTTTCAAGTGCTTTTAAACATTAAATTAGGAACAGTTTAATGTGATTAAACAATGAAATTACCTATAAACAAGGTCAATGAATGTGGCAATATGAATAATAATGCTTAAATTTACAGAAATATACAGTTAACAGTTGGGTTAAATAACATTATTTGATGTAAAAAAAAAAAAGTTGTATATTCAATTATATTTGATGTAATACTACATTATGCAGCACAAAATAATTTATCTTTCAAAACATGTCAAAAAACTAGATATTGGCTTTAAAATTACAATTCACTGTTAATTTGACATAATATCACATGTAAATTTAGATTTGAAGTGTAATTTAACATAAATTTCCTGAATATTTACTGGACTTTCAGTTTGAATTAAGTGTGCTCCCTGTAAGATTGTGGGTTTTATCTGTCACAAAACACCCAAAGAACCCTTATTAAACAAAACCCCTGATTATAATGAAATCAAGATTATGTTAATTCTTGATCATATGTTGTGTATGAGCAGTTTGTAGACGTTTATTTTACTTATAACACATGAGACATTGTTTCAATCATTAACATGGATTTTATTGACAAACAGATAAGCCTTCCTGGAACAATCCAAGAACAACTACCACTTATGCATAAACAAAGGTACGTAGAAAAAAGAATGTAATGCAAACGCACATTTGAGCACAAAAGAAGGGGACGATGCCACCTCGAACGTTCATCTGCCTCCCCACATCTGGAGCAACGAAAAGGGGTATATTTGAGGCACATAACCTGCAGGTTTAGAAGTAGCTCTAGCTTTCTGAAAGTCTCACATTCAGGGCTGCTGCAGGCCATTTGGGTTCCCTTGGAGAAATTTGCAAAGTAATCATATGCAAAGAACAACTCGAGTAAAACAAAAGCCTCATTGTTATGCTGATTATACTTAACTGATAAGTATTGATATGTTGTAAGTTGTCACTTTAACACAAACTTTTACCAAAATAACTGAACAAATGGGACTGTGTTTGCAGAGCAAGCACCATAAGTGTCAATGTATAGCCTATTACAATGAACTGAGATGAAGATAATACTTAAGACAATGCTACACCTAAAGCAGGACAGAGTGACAGAGAGCCTGTCAGCAGACAGTAACATACCAACTGGCTAGCACTAATGCTAGCTAAATGTGAATAGGATTTGCAGCCTATATTTCACTTCTCCCCTATCAAGCAGGCCACCCGTGCTGTTGACATTGACCATGAACCGGAGACCAGTGTTACTGAACAACAGATTATGTTATCCTCAGGATAAAAATAAGAACTTTTTATGCTCTCCACTCACAGTCCGCAATTTTGGCGATCAACGTCAGAACCTTTGGATTGACTGCAAGGTTTTTCTTAGACGTGTTCCACTCCACTTTGGATCCCTTGTCGGGGTTTATCTTAAGGCATCTGTCGAATGAAAAACAACAACTTCATTAAGAAACTGAGGACTGGACTGTATGTGTTTTTTTACATTTGCAATGAATCTAAGTGTAGATTGAGCTTGCTTTTGAGTGCGTGTTTGGACATACAGGTCATTGTGGAACAGAGGGGTGATGCAAAGATGTTTGGTTAACCTGTGAGTCTATTGCAAATGCTGTTTCAGGGTAGTGAAACATCTGTGAACATCTACTACTCAAAGGTCTCTTTCTATAACTTGACATGAGCATGAATCAAGGATATTTAAGAGACAGCCATCTGAAACGCAAATATTAGTTATTTGTTGATTTATCAATCTACAAATCATCTCAACACTCAAGCATTGCTCATTCTTATGTGTTTTAGCTGCAAATGAAAGGAGAGCTGATGATTTGATTTGGATTGCATAACTTTAGATTTCACTGTCTCATCATTCTTATGTCTCAATGCATAAAATTGACTGGTGCCGCCTTACCGTTGCAAGAATTCCAAGGTTGCTGCCTGGGCTACTGGATAAGAAATGTTCGTGCAGTAGTAAGAGCCAAACATCAGGATAAGTGCGTCGCTGAAGATAGTGATATGGCCATTCACAATTGCCTGGTCCACAGATAACATGAAGTGCTCGGCTGCCAAAGTAGAGTTTCCTGTTGTGTACATGAACAAGAGACAAGGGGACAAAAAAACAAGTCCACAAATGACTCAAACAACTAACTGCAATGTTACAACTGATGTATATCAATTACATACACTGGCATGCAGTTTGGGCCCTACGGTCAACTACAAGGTGTCCAAACTTTTGCTGTGGGTCTTTTCCTTTTCTGTTTAAAAAAATATGAAAATGATTTTATTTAAAATTAAATGTCATCTATAACTTTAAGCCATTTGGAGATTATTTCATCTTCTACTTGCTTAACTGTTCACATGAACTGAAATGTTGACCATGGGTGCCCAAACATTTACATTAAAGCACCACAACTGTGACAGGTGTAATCTTTTGACATCCTTAAATGCAGCACAATACTCACCTTTACAGCTTACTGAATAAATTTGAGAACTCACGCTACTAATCTGCAGGGGAAGAAACAAAACCTTATGAATCATGAAACCTGCCAAAATCCAAATACATGTATGCAATGCACGTTTAAATGTAGTCAAATAATTCGCCTCAGCTGCTTTAGCCCTACTTCCTTTCCACAAAATAGAAGGAAATACTTGGCTTACACTACACTGCTAATACCAGCAGTGTAGAAACTATCCGCGTAGCAACTGCTGTGTTTACACGGTCACAGAAAGCTGGCAGCTAACAAATTAGCGAACAACAACTCTGCTAGCCAGCAAGATAGTATACAGCTAGACCAGCCACTAACTGCACCTTATACTGACAGACGACGTCCTTTGCCTTCATAGCTAGGGATTCCATGCCTTTTACCGTCTCAGTAAACTAGGAGCCATAGTGGTCAAGCAATTCCAAGTTAAATCTACTAAGCTGAGTTTGATATACTTGCCTTGCAGCACTGCATGGATGATCTTTCACCAACCTCTCTCTTCCAGCGCGCTTTCCATTAGTGATGCGCGAATCATGAACGAATCGTTCAATACTGGAGAAACTTTACTGACTCGTGAATCATGATTCACAAGCCCAACTGACTCACTGACTCGTCCCTGTTGCTCTTAGCAAACTAATTTCATTAGTAGAAATATATCTAGCTTATAATTAAAACTGTGGGGAAAAAAACAACAGCCAGTTTCTTTACAAAAACATTTCTGCTCTGAACTGGAAGAAAAAACCCTGAGTAGAAGCTCACATCAAGACAATAGCTCCTCGGTTCACAGTAGCATCGCTCTGCTAACATGCTAACAGCACATTTGAGCTACTCACCCCCTCATTTTCTGTGCTGAATCGTAGCGTAAGCGAATCACTCAGGACTCACTCACCCCCTCCCTCCTGGCTTGCAGCTTCTTCTTCTTCTTGGTTGGCAACCAATGTTAAGGCACATTACCGCCCCCTGGCTCACAGCTCAGTGGACATTTAGATGGGAAAATATATATTTGAAACATTTGAGGAAAATACTACTAAAATAAAATAAAAATAAATAAAATAAATGTTCTCTTTAGAATTTTTTTGCTCTTTTTTGCTCCATAAAAATAGTTGTTTTTCTTTTTCAATCACTCATCTTAGCAGTAGGATATACATGACAAGAGAAACAAATTAAGTTTGAGTGAAAATGTACATTTTTTGCACTCTGGTCAACTGACTCAGTGACTCAAATGACTCAAAAAACCCGATTCACTTTGGTGAGTGATTCATTCAAACTCGATTCAGTAAAAAGAATCAAGTTTACCATCACTACTTTCCACAGCCATACCCGCGACCTTGTGGTTGTTAGTTCACATTCATTGGCCGATGCTTATTATGTGTCCCAACATCCAATGGCATGTCACATTGTTTTCATGGCCACGCCCTCACCCCAGGTGCAGAGGCCTATTTCTGTTCAGGAATGTTGTGAATACTTTGAGATTTATATTAATTGCAATTCCTACCTCTACATTTATTTTTTTAAATATTAAATTAGCACAGCGTGGCCGTGCAGTGTTTTATATGTTTTTTTTTTGTTTTTATTCCTATTAATTATATTTTCACTTGTTACCTCTGAATTATTGAAACAGACCTAGATGACATGAAATTTTCAGCAAAATTATAATTCAAATACTCCTTTAATTATTAATTATTCTCATAAATTTTCGACCATTTTATATATTTTTCCATAGTATTACATTTTAATTTAACAGATCAATCTCTTAAATAACAGACAAATATTTGTGAAATTATGATACATTTCTGAATGTATTTTTACAATCTAAATATGCATATGTACAAAAAAATATATTTAAAAAACAATTACATTTACAGTGAAGTTATGTTATTTTACATTTGACATGTAAAATTACAGCCTACTTATGTAAATTTAATGATATTCCAGAAAAACAGTACAAAACTGTAAAATATACAGTAAGATACTTTTATATTACTTTTTGTTTTTTTTACAGTGTAGATAATGTCAATGTTTAGAAACAATCGATTAAATTATACAGGTAATTAAATCGTCTGTTTATCTTTTCAATACCTAATAATAAACATTAAAGTTTAGATGAAGGCAAAGATTAAAACAAGGCGACTTATGACCCAAACTATTTGATGATTTCCGGGTTTAAACCGTTCGTGACGCATTTTTAAGCGTTGTGACACTGCTGTCTCTCCAAACAGTCCAACAAATAAAACATCAGTAAGGAGGTCTGATGATAATCTGGTGACAATAATTAAAACGTTTATTTTAAAAACTAAGTACCATTTTAATTTTCATGAGGGTTTAAAACATTTTCACACAACAGCTGCTCATCAAAGTTAACTAAAGTTCATTTAAGTATCTTTATAAATATTATTTTTATTTTACTATTATTTAAAAATTATTTGTTCAGTATATGAAGAGCCACATGTCATTTGATGTAGTCTATTAAAAGTTAAAAGACTCCTGCTTTGTATTGTCTTCAGTATTATTCACCAGTGTTATGCTTGTGAATATTTTCTGTTTGACAAACATGCGCACACATATCGTAACTAACGAGTAGTTACACCCGGATATGAAATTCACTGTTTTTCTGGTGTTATTGCTTAATTAACAGCGCAATGAGGTGACTTTTGTTGTGAGGTGTATAAATAAAATCAAATAGAATTCAATTGAACTGAATTGAGATGCAAATTATATCATTATTACTTAATAATATCAGATAGTTTATGTATGTAAAGTGCGAGTACACTACACATACCATCATGAACTAATTTTTTGTATCACTGCTGAATGATCAATAAGAAGCTGCAGGTGAGAAATACCAGAAAAGTTTTGCAATTTATAAACAATCTCCACCAGGGAGCGCTAATGAGACGCGTTTTAAACTAACACAAATATTGTTGACTTTTGATAACTGAAAACTCACCTGAAAACCTGAATAAAGAATAAAAGATATAATAACGATTGCTAAAATAATATTCCCCAAATAATAGTTACCTAACGTTAGCTTTGGTTTTATTGATAATATTATTGATCAAAGATATTGGAAGTAAAACTTTCTGTAACAATTTTAAGCTTAAAAAATCTATAAAAATAATATAAACAAAGAAGAAGCATCGATATGCTTCAATCAATTGCATATAATTTGAAATGTCAAAAATTGAAATGCAAAGGAGAACAACTCACTTTAGAAGTCACGCTGCGTAAAAAAAGCAAAACAGATTAAAAATAATATGTATTTTGTTTAACAATGAAAACAAAATAAAAATATAGTTAAATTAAAACCTATAATGAGTTCAAACCATCAATCATGAAAACTGAATTAAACCAAACTGAAGGATAAACAACAGTTTTAAAACTTTCTGTGAATAATCAGGTTCAAACTAGAATTTGAAGTTTTGAAGAAAAGAGGATCAAAAAAATTAAACACTGAATATCTATTCATAAATCTATTTTGTGTTTATTGAAAGGACAGCAGGATTATTACAGGATGTCCTTAATGTGCTGTCGTTTTTCTTATTGTGTTATTTAAAAAATAAAATAATTTATAAATCTGTGTTCCTGAGATCTCACAACATTAACTGTTTCTTACAGTGACCCACTCTCTGAAGTATTTCCTTACTGGATCCTCTCAAGTCCCAAACTTCCCAGAGTTTGTGGTTGTTGGGATGGTTGATGATGTTCAGATTGATTATTATGACAGCAACACGGAGAAAGCTGTGCCCAAACAGGACTGGATTGCCAGGAACACAGATCAGCAGTACTGGGAGAGAGAGACTGCAAACTGTTGGGGTTCCCAGCAGTCTTTCAAAGCCAACATTGACACTGCAAAGCAGCGCTTCAACCAAACTGGAGGTTTGTTCATGTTTCATTTTTTACTGATATTTGCTGTTAATGTTTTCAGTGTGTTTTGTTTACAATAGTAAACAGGTTTGCACACATATTAAATGTTTCATTCAGATTACAGATTAAAATTATTAACATAATAATTCATAATGAATGTAGAACTACAGTACAATAATCAAATAATAAAGATAAATTCATGATATTTGAAGTTTTCTGTTTATATTTAGGATTTTTTTGCCTCTGAAACCTTGATGGTTGTTTTTGCCACAATTTCTTAATAATCGATTATTCAGAAATTAATCTCCAGAAAATCAGCAGGATCTAAATAATCAGTCTGAGATGTATTTGTTTTACAATTATTGTGAACTAATATTTGACTTTTAATAAAAACAATCCTGGACTGGAACTCTCCTTCAGTGGAAGCTTCTAGAAAGACCTCAGGACAGTCTGGTGTGTAGTTTTCCCGCAGTTAGACGATTTTCTTTTAGAACGATAAGAGGCTGCAGAGTTTCAGAGGATGGAAACTTAAACCCAGGATCAGGATCTGAGTTTGCTGATCCATCTTATTGGCTCACAGGAAGTCGCTCCGTGTCTCAGTTCAGACGACCCTCACAAATAATCCATCCATCCATCCATTCGCTTCCGCTTATCCTTTCCAGGGTCGCGGGGGGCGCTGGAGCCTATCCCAGCTGTCATAGGGCGAGAGGCGGGGTACACCCTGGACAGGTCGCCAGCCTGTCGCAGGGCCACAAATAATCACATATTGTAATAAATTATAGAAAAAGAAAATATGTCAGACACCATCAACAGCATCTTAGGATGAAATAATTTATCATCTAGCTGAGATGTTAAATGTGCTGTGATGTCACAGTTTTGACAGCAGTTTTTCCAGATTCCATTAAACACATAATAATAATAATAATAATAATAATAATAATAATGATGTTATATTTAATACAAAAAGTAGAATCAAACAGGGTTGACTTTGTAACAGGCTGAAAGTAGAGACAGCTCAATGACCCGTTCACTGTCCACGGCCTCTTTATGAATGAATTTAACTAAATGCATCAACCATTGTGAAAATGAAACAGACATTCAGCCCGTTTTCATGAGGAAATGTTTTCAGGATTATCTTTCATTAGCAGAGGTTCCATAAATAAATCGGTGACGAACTTAAAGCTACTCTGTGGAAAATAAATAAATATTTAACTTTTAGTTTTACTTCAATAGTACAACAGTTTGGTGAGAAGTAGATAGACCAAAAATAAGAAACACAAACTAACAGACAGACGTTTAACAGTTAACAGTTTCTCTAAATTTTACTCTGACTTTTGTCCTATTTAAAAATAAGACAGTAAATATGAGTTTCAGTCTATGTTTAATATTTTTGGTCCCCGATTTAAAATTTAATGTGTTTTTTTTTGTTTTTTGTTTTTTTCTGCTAATAAACAACAATCTGAAAATATAATCAAGGAAAGTAAAGTGTTAAAATGTCTCACTTTTCCCATAAACTGGCTGAAGGCTGATTATTAAGGTGGTGTCGTTAAATCAGGAAGCCGTAAAATTCAGCAAGAACCCTTCCAGAAAGCCTCCCTATGAGCGGTGAAAAAACCCACGGGTTGTTTTGGTCATTAAACACAGCTTTGGTCACTCATCTACGCAACATTTACGAGCGGCGGAAAATAACAGCGTTCTGGGCGGGTCACTGAGCTTGCTTTTTCCGGCGCTCAGTGATGTGCGATACCACTTATTTCCTTTCCCGAAGTAATATTCAGGGCGATATCAACAGTACTGATACTTTGTACAAAAACTTAACGTGTTATTGTATTTCAAATTTTAGCTTCATAATGATCACAGGTCATCAGACTACTTGTTCTTATTGTTTAGTTATGAAGAATTATCATATAGTTGTGAGTTAATTGACGCTATTTGAACACGTATATCTTGTCATTTAACATGTATATACTTGCCTGGACATTTCAACAAAAACATTCAACATTCACACTTTCAACAGGGGCGGTATTGTCGATATCAGCTCCAATAATTTTAAGTTATTCAGGCAGCTAATTGGGGGAGAGCAGTGAGCCATGACCACTATATCACTGCGATTGTTACTTTCCACAATAATTAGTTGACACAACAAGACACACTTTTCAGCTTTTCATGCTTTTTGAAACTCAGTTTTTTGGAGACCTGTGATGTAAATTCTGTCTCTAAAGCACACAAAAAGGTTTGGACATTTTTCATAGTGCATGTTTGAGGTTTATTTTTCCAAAGAAATTGTTGGAGCTATTTATTCTTTACTTTTGTTATTCCGAAATTTGTTGGGGTTTGTTGTTGGTTTGTTTATATTTTGGGTTATTTACAAGTTTATTTGTAGGTTAATATTTACTCCATTTTGTTTCGTTTTGTTGTTTATCTTGCTAAGTCAGCCAGGAAGAATTGTAAGGTCTTTTTTATATATATATATAAGTAAAGGGACTGGTATAGGACCAGAATGCACTGGGGTGGGCCTATGGTGTTTTACCAGAGCAGGAGAAGCAGCGGGTAGGAACAAAGATGGATCTTTGTTATTGCTTTCCAAACTGGAAAAATAAACAATAAAATGCAACTTTCGAGTTTGATAATTGGACTTCTTTTGCCTGCGTACAAAACATTACCACAGTGCAGCAGTGGCTTGTGAATTTTAAGCTGTAGGATGTTTGGTTGGACAAAGGGAATCCCCACTACAGAAACAATTAACACAGTTCAGCGGGCTACATACTGAACTTGAAGGATAAAACCAAAGTATCAATCCAGTCATGCTATTATTGATCCGTAACCAATACTAGTGTTGGTATCAATACTATCGATATTTGTATCGATCCGCCCACCTTTATCAGTGACAGCTGAGAGCGTTTTCTTGACTCCTGCAGGGCCTCCCCATGTTTCTCCTCCACTTAATCTACACTCCAATCAAAGGAGTGCAGACAACACCAGCTCATCCCACATTCACTTTGTTGCCGCCTATAAGGAGGTGTTTTTGCGAGATTTTCATGGACATTCACGGCGTCCTGATTTATTGATTAGCAATTTTAATATAATTTATTAACCAAACGGGCTGGAAAAGTGTGGAATTTGAACCTAGAGGGTGTGTAACTCCACATGTTCATATAAAGAAAATACCTGTGATGATGCACCGAGGCGTTTCTCGTGGCTTTGAGAGTAACAATGTTATAAAAGCAGGAATGACTCCTCGTGTCGCTCTCACCTGTAGACTGTCTGCTCTCATCACAGCATCAGCAGCGCTCAGGTTCCTACTCAAAGACGCTCACAGATCTCTGTGCTACACATCCAATAATATCATTAACGTGAATGTTTTAATATTTTTAGTGCAAAATCTGATCTGGTCACAGCGCTGAAAAACACCAAAAGTTTCCCAGCATGGAGTCAAATTCAAGGTCTGAATTATTGTTTGAGTCCTCTGCTCTTAGTAAATGTAATAAAAATGACAACATGGTTGTAAAATCTTAGGGGAACCTTTTTCACCTTTTTGTCAGGTCACAGCACAAGAAATTAACCGTCCATCCATCCATCCATTCGCTTCCGCTTATCCTTTTCAGGGTCACGGGGGGCGCTGGAGCCTATCCTAGCTGTCATAGGGCGAGAGGCGGGGTACACCCTGGACAGGTCGCCAGTCTGTCGCAGGGCCAACACACAGGGACAGACAACCATTCGCGCTCACATTCACTCACACATTCACACCTAGTGGCAATTTGGATTATCCAATTAACCTATCCCCACAAGTTGCATGTCTTTGGATGGTGGGAGGAAGCCGGAGTACCCGGAGGGAACCCACGCAAACACGGGGGGAACATGCAAACTCCACACAGAAAGACCCCGGCCTGATGGTGGAATTGAACTCAGGACCTTCTTGCGGTGCGGCAACAGTGCTAACCACTGTGCCACCGTGCTGCCGGAGAAATTAACTGATTTATCAAAAATTATTTCTTGCATAGTCATCAATGATGACATGAAGCATTTGCTGGAGCCTGAAATTAGATTAAAGTAATTAAAGTACAACTCCAGATTAGATTAACATCACATGATCATATTAAACAGAGACACCTCTAGAAAAACCTCAGGACAGTCTGGTTTTAGTTTTTTCACATGAAGGATTTTGTTGGACTGATGACGGCTGCAGAGTTTCAGAGGATGGAAAGTAAATCTAGAATCAGGATCTGTGTCGGCTGCTCAGGACTCCAGCTTAGTGTGTTTGTCTGATCCTGCAGCTCACAGGAAGTTGCTCCACCTACAACAGCATAGATAAACTGTGCATTGATATCTCTGCAGGCAGGACGTAGATGTGCTAACGGGAGAAAATGAATTCTGTTTTTTCCCAGTGTCTTTTTCTAAAATCTACATTGTTAATGATGATTGGTTTTAAAAATCTTCCACTGAGACAAAAGCAGGTATAAATGTAGATCCTCTATATGTTGATCATGTCTCTGTGTCAGTATAAGACTTTAGTGCTTCTCTCTCTGGTTCACTGCAGTCTTTGTCTCTGTTTTTCTGTCAGGTGTTCACATTGTCCAACGGATGTACGGCTGTGAATGGGATGATGACACAGGTGAAGTGAATGGATATCGCCAAGACGGCTATGATGGAGAGGACTTCATAAGCTTTGACCTGAAGACAGAGACATGGGTCGCTGCAAAACAACAGGCTGTCATCACAAAGTTGAAGTGGGACAGTAACAAAGCTACGATCACACAGTATAAGAACTACCTCACCCAGATTTGTCCTGAGTGGCTGAAGAAGTATGTGAACTATGGGAGGAGCTCTCTGATGAAAACAGGTAAAATCTATGACCAGAATTAGATTGTTAACCAAAAGTTATATGTCTCAGTTTATTACTTAATATGATATTAAATTAACCTTTTCATGCATGAATTCCTCAATCAGGAACCTCAATCAGGGCTTTTTTTTTCTTGAGTATTTTTATTCATCTTAAGGCATGAAAAAAAGATTTTTGAACTTCTTTTTTTTTAAACATATACTTTTCATTTTCAAAGAGTATTTTTACATGTCCACTTAGTTGTACAACAAACATTTTGAATTATGAATTTGACAAATGAATAATTTATATACACTGTGTAAAAACTATAACATAACAAAAATATTTTTAAATATATTTTAAAACTATTTTATAACAGTATGACAATATATGTAACAACTATAACAACTATAACCCTGCAAGGCATGGAGTGACACATCAGTGTCCAATGTAGTGGTTTATGTGCAAGTTTACCATCAACACTGACAAGAAAACAGCCTTTGAATAGTTGTCCACTGTAGTGACCCCTATGTGTGAAAGGGTTAATATAATTGCACTTCGCGTGGCATTTTGACACATTTTTTAAATTTAATTTAATTTAACAAACTACATCACATCAAAAGAAATTGGTATGGTTTTAATAATAATAATAATAATAATAATAATAATAATAATAATCTTTTAAAGTTGCTCCTGGTCGTCATAGCAGATCATCTTCCACAGTTTTAGCTCTGATATACTCATTTCTAATCCTTCTCACTCCTTATGATAAATTTAATATCTCTCCAGTTCTTCCCTCAGTGTCTCTCCTCCAGAAGTCTTCCTCCTCCTCAGTCACCTGCCATGCTACAGGTTTCTATCCTAACAGAGCCGAGATGGTCTGGAAAAAAGATGGAGTGGAGCTTCATGAGGGTGTGGACAAAGGAGAGATTCTCACCAACAATGACGGGACCTTCCAGATGAGTGTTGACCTGGATGTCTCATCAGTCAAACCTGAAGACTGGCACAGATACAGATGTGTGTTTCAGCTCTCTGGTGTGAACGAGGACATCGTCACCAGACTGGACAAATCAGAGATCAGGACCAATGAAGGTGAGTCTGGAATCAGAATAAGATGAGTGATAAACATGGGAAACACACACTTGAATTACTGCAATAGCCCTGTGGTTCATGTTGGATGAGAAAGTTAGTTTGCTTAGATATTCTTTCTGTCGGCTTCTGTCAGAATAATTTTAAGGCCTAAATCAGTTTAGACCAAGTTGTGTTTTTCCACCACATTTTTTCCTTGCTGAACATTGATGAATATAAAACATGTTCATGTGTGGCCACTGATTATCTGACTAATGGACAGTTTTAGAAGATTAAATAGTAAATGGGGGAAATTGTATATTTTGAAACATTGCTATGTTCAAGCTTATTGGCAATGTATTGAAATTAAATTTAATGGCAGAACTTTTATTGTTGGAATGAAAACAAATATTAGTGAGACAAATATGTAGTGACCATAAACAAAGCTTTTGTACATGAATGTTATCTGATTGGAAACTTTTTGTTCTCACCTTTTGTTTGTTCTGTGATCCACAGGAAATTCCTTCTCCCTGATCATCACTGTTGTTGTTGCTGTGGTTGTTCTTGCTGCCATCGCTGTGATCGCATTCATTATTTACAAAAAGAGGACAGGTGAGAAACAAACTTCCTGGATTTTCTTGTATAATGCAAACAGCAATGATGACATAGTGCAAACAATAATAATGATAGTAAGAGTAATATGACTTAATTGAAGTCATTATTAACAGTTTTCAAAAGAAAACAAACAATGCACACAGGATTAAACAGGTAACAACCAAAAGCAGTGTAAGCTGAGTCTTCAGGTTCATATTAAAGTATTTTAACACTTTCTCTGCCAGCAGGATGATCAGACTCTTTTAAATCCTCAGTATATTACAACGATATTCATTAATCATGCTTGTTGTGTTTCATAACTTGCCCCTTCATTTCTCTGCATTATCCCACTTGTAGATTTTTGTCCAGTTACTTCACTTTTTCTTCTTGTCTGTTATTTACTTTTTTCTGCATCATTTTTCTTTCTGTCTTTGTGGTTTTTTTGTTTTTTGTTTTTGATTTGTTTTTTTACACCTGAGCTACAGTTTGGTTGTCAAGGAACAAAATAACCACCAACTCAGTTATTGAAACCCAAACATTGTTTCTCTTTTCTTAACCATCAACTCTGCCAAACAAACACATCCTAAGGTACACCTTTACCTGCATTAGAAATGTGCACGTTCTCTACCTTCAGTCACTTTACTTATAAATTTTACACAAGCACATTGTGGGTGCAAGGTCACAACATATCTATAAACATGTTAGTGAGTAAGCCCGGTGTCTATGTTTTTAATTTTACAAATTAAATTAATGCTTTTGTCCAGATTACAAAATGAAAATATGAAGTTATGTTTCATGCCTTGAATAATACATGAAAAAAATTGTGTTAACATTTATAACAAATTACTAACATGATGTATTTTTTCCTTTTTATTTCAGACAAACGTCCCCCATCTCGTAAGTTAAACTTTGTCACTTTTCTCTAATCTCTTGTCCACACTAAATTAAAAAGGGTTTCTGTACTTTAATCTAAACAGTCTTTCAGGGCTGTTTCCTGTTGTGTTCGATTGTTGTAAAAGTGACAGATGAGAGCAGGATGTGGACTAACATTGTGTTTCTGACCTACAGCTGCAGAGAACCGTGAAGTCAAGGAGCAAATGCTTCCTCAAGCCGAAACCACAAACAGCTCTGCACACAGTGAGTTACTTCATATTTGTGTCTCATGTTTTAGCTTTCTTTTTAAAACTTATATAAAATAGTGGCTGTAGTAAAATCTCCTGTTTAAACAGAACCAAAAAAGTGCTTTAGTATAACTTTAAATCATATTAAGAGAAAGATGCTTTCAAAATAAGATTTCATGAAATGATTTAACAAAATTAAAACAAATGTGTTAATTCCCTTCAGAAACATATGAAGTAAATACTCGATTGAATCAGAATTTTAGATCTTAATGAAACTGTAAATAGGTTATTTGTGGATTTGATTAATCCTAACATTTATTTTATTTCTTTTTTTATCTCTACAGACAACCTGAGAGAAGACGTGTCAGCTCATTCTTCTCCATAAACTGGAATTCATTGAATTTGTTGATTGTTCACATCATAAAATCTGTTAAAAAGATCTAAAATCTAAAATATAGTTGCAGATGCTTATTAGTCAAGATTTAATGGAAAGGAGTTTGAAAATGAGTTGGCAAACATCATTAACTTAATTATTCTGAATATGTTGTTTTCAGTAAAAAAAAAAAGGCGATTTAAAAAAAAAGATCTAATTCTGTTTAAATGTTTCAGTATTAGTATCAATATTATGACAGAGATCTTGATAAACATTTTTCTCGGTAAAGAGCTGTTATTTTTTACAATAGCGGATTTATTTTGCTTTCTTATTACATACGCAATAAAATAAAAACCTTTAAGATTATCCGATATTCTGACCACCCTAATGCCTGTAACCTAGCATTAGGATTTTAAGATTATCTGATTATCCTGTTGCTTAACTTAGCAAAGCATCAATGCAAAGAATTTCATACACGCCGCCGACTCTTGTACGTGTAAAATAACACTGAGTTAAAAAAAAAAAAAAAAAAAAAAAAAAAAAAAAAGCACCTCGCACATATTCAGAACTCGGTCCCAAATAATTTTATTTAAACACCCTCGGATGAGGTATTTTGGTTTTGTGTGGGAAAGACTTTTCTTTTTTTAGAGTCACTTTTACATCAGGTTTTCTCATTAGCAGAAAACTCTCGATAGACAGAAAAACAAACCCTAAAAGATAATTACTGTGAGAAACTGCCTTGTTTTGCACAAAATAAGGAGTCAACAAAACGTCACCCATAAAAACAACCCCTCTAATCAATATTAATATTTCTTAATGCTTGTAACCTAGCAAAGTACCAACACCCGTGCAAAGAATTTCATACACATTAAAACAATTTCATCCTCGGATGAGGTATTTTGGTTTTGTGAGGTAAAGAGTTTTTCTTTATTTTTTGAGCTACTTTTACAACAGAGGAGACCGGGCCTTTGCGATTGCTGCGCCTAAACTTTGGAACAGTCTGCCTCTTGAAATTAGGTTCTCTCCAACTCTTGACATTTTTAAAACCAGTTTGAAAACACATTTTTACTCTTTAGCTTTTAATTGTAACTGAATTTTGTTTTGTTCTTTGTCTTTGTTTGAGCTGCTTTTTTTTTTAGTATGTACAGCACTTTGGTCAACCTGTGTTGTTTTTAAATGTGGTTATAAATAAAATGATTAAACTGAAAAAACACTCACCTCTAAGCTTTCATCCATGGTGATAACAATCCAACTTTGGGACTAGCGAGTAAATGTCAGAATGAAAAGCATGATGATAAGTTGTTTGTTTCAGCGCCTGCCAATAAATAGTCATCGGTAATATTCCCCCCCCCCGCTCCCCAGCAGCAGGATGCACCCAAACTTTCCAAAAAGGTTCGTTATAAATCAAACTTGTGTACTTGTGGTAAAGGGCGTCATCTGTGAAAGGCTGCATTCAAAAAACGTTTGGTTTTACCTGCTACATTAAAACAAAAAATCCACGGTATGGGGTCTGTGGTTCGGCTGCCCTTCTTTCACTGAATTAATGGTCAGCTTTTGGCAGCCGATGTTCCTTAGTCTAGTTTGCCATTTTGTATTTCAGGCTGACTTTTCATCCTTAATAGCCGGTGACTGAACCTTGGTCCTTTAAACACGGATACTTTGTTATCAGGGCCACGGCTACATTATCAAATTCTACGCTGGAAGGACACATTTTGTATTTGACCATTTCTGACACTCTGCAATATAACAAATTTGAGTTTGGTACTTGGATGCAGAAGAGTACCATTGTTAAGAAAGGCTTGGTTTCCTTGTTATGTGTGCCTATGCCAAGAGGCACACATATTACTATTCGTCGGATTTATTATTCTTATTATGTGTGCCTATGGAAAGAGGCACACATATTACTATTCGTCGGATTTATTATTCTTATTATGTGTGCCTATGCCAAGAGGCACACATATTACTATTCGTCGGATTTATTATTCTTATTGTGTGGATGCTTTATGCATCCACACTATTGAGTTCCTGTTTCTCTTTATTCTTTATACTTTATTATTCTAGTTGCCACTTTTTGTACGTTTTTTGGCACTTAACTACTTTAACAATTTTCAGCCGATTTTCACCGTTCAAATTTTAAACTATTCTGCTATTTCTGCTAATGATGGCTATGACTTTTGGTATTTTATGCTATTATACTTTTTAAAATATTAAGCTTTTTTCCTTTAATTTGTCCCATTGAAATGAATGGGAAACTTCCACAATTCTGCTAAAACTTGCTTGTTTTTGAAACTTAACTACATTCTCATACTTTCGCCTAGAACAACCATTCAAATTTTAAAATGTTCACAAATTATTGGGCTATTCATGAATGATTCAGCTTTTTCATATCTGTTACCGTTTTCATCTTATCCCTCTTTAAGTTTTGATTTTCATTTTTGTGATTTTTCACAAAATACATGCGTTGTTATGGTTGCTATGCACTTGGCTTCCAGTGTGCCACTGTAGGTTTCGCAGTCTTCTCTTCATGTCCGAACAACTTCTTGCTACTTGCTCAATTTTCACTCAACTTCCACAAATTATACATCAAAACGTAGGTATTTTTGCTGGCTTTCAGAAAATGTCACCATCATTGTTGTGAGATTTATAGAATTTTGGCAAATCTCCTCAGACCAACACAAAGTCGGAAAACTCTCCATAGAAAGTCAATGGAGAGTTTGTTCAAAATCATCGCTTGATTTCTGTAATGAGAGGCATATTCGAATCGTCATATCTCCTTAACGAAGCGAAGTTAAAACATGAGGCTTGTCCCCGTATATCTTCAGACACTCCTGACGCTCACAATTCAAGAATTTTTTTCTCACCTATTACCGTTCTGAAATGAGTTAGACTTGTTTGAGGGTAGGAAATTCGTCCTTCGCTCAGATTTCTTCAGATTTCAAACTCTGGAAATGAACAACTTTTTTCTCTCGTCATATCTTTTTTTTGGATTTCCACAGAGACCTGAAAATTTCCATGACTGTTCACCAAAGCCTGCTGTCTCTTACGGTGAAAGAATGATATCGATACTCCAAATAGATTTAGAGTTAGAAAGCGTTGTTTGAGGGCAAGTCAAGGCAGTTTTCGCTTGCCTCTACTCAGTTATGGTGCATTACAAGTCAACTATCTTCAATAATTCATATTTTAATGATAAATTGTCAAGACTTGAAGATTCCCCCATCTCTTCTGAACAAAACGGTGTAAGAATGACCGTTCTAGCCCCTACGGTTAGGAAATTATGGCCATTTGTTTGAGAGGAATCCTCACTATGAGAAATAGACTGCAAAAATCCTGCCTCTCTCTGTTCTGAGTGTGTGTAAAAACGGCTGCACCTGTTTTGGCGGGAAAAAGTACACAGCCTCTCTGATTGGTGGATTCAAATTTAGCAGCTCCCAGGCTGCTTGAATGACCTAGAAACTTGCTCCTCTCTCCCTGTGTGTGTGTGTGTGTGTGTGTGTGTGTGTGTGTGTGTGTGTGTGTGTGTGTGTGTGTGTGTGACAGAGAGAGAGAAAGAGAGGGCGAGACAGAGTTTTTATGGGAGCATCTTATTGTATGATTTAAATTCAATATATTTAGACTGGTTGACTGAATTTGATCCTGTGTGTGTCTCTCTGTGCATGTGTGTTTCCATATGTTTCCATATTTGTGATTGTGTGACTGTTACACTTTTTTTGCTGAGTTTTTTTTTCATTTAACAAGTACATTTGAAGGACCCTTAGCATGTTCAGCATTTTTTCAACTGTCCATTTTGCTTTTCCAATTTTTCTGTTTAAGTTATTACTATTGTGCTGAATCATACTATTTCTGCTATTTTATAAGATTTGTGCTAAATATAGTATTTCTGCCCAATATAGTATTTCTGATTAATTATAGTTTTTCTACCAAATCATATTACATTATTTTTGCTTTTTATAGGATTTTTATAGGATATTTATATTGCTTAATATAGTATTTCTGCTTTTTATAGGATTTGTGCTTAATATAGTATTTCTGCTTTTTATAGGATTTGTGCTTAATACAGTATTTCTGCTAAATGTAGTATTTATGCTTAATCACACTATTACTATATATTTCTGCCAGCTCCCCAACCAATCATGTCTGAGGTCTGCCGTTTCTTCTCTCGTCATATCTCAGCGACGGATGTACAAAGAGCAATGAAAATCGCAGTCAAAGTACACCAAAGTCCGCTGATTCACCCAGTACAAGAATTATGCTTCTAGTCCACCTAGTTTTTGAGTTACACGACGTTTTGTAACTCCAAAAAACGGCGCTCTTTGCCTCTCACTGCGATCTAATTCTGACTGCTCATCACCCTGTTTCCCAAGAGCCCACTGTCTTTCTCAGTGGTGCAGCTGGTAATGACACAGGTCTGCAACCCAAAGGTCGTGGGTTCAACTCCACCTTGGACAATATGTTTTTTGCCCTACAAATTAATACACTATCACAGACCACTAATTCATATTCATCATTTATTACAATTCTGCAAACTTTTATGATTTTAGCAGCTTTTCTAATATTGACCTCAGATCCTTGTTAACACTCCATGGCACAAATACTGTTCCCTTTAGGCTCTGTGTATGTGTGTGTGTATCAATATTTCTCCCATTTTAAAGTATTACTCCTCCATAATTGTATTTCTGTTAAATCAAAGTACTTTTACTACATCTTAGTACTTCTGCTCAATCATAGTATTTCTGCTAAATCATAGTATTTTTGCCAAATCATGGTTTTTGTGCCAAATCATCAGAATCGTGTTTATTGGCCAAGTATATGTGCAGACAAATACAAGGAATTTCGTTCCGGTAGATGGTGGCTCTCGAGCACAGCAATGTAAATCTCACACACACACACACACACACACACACACACACACGCACCCACACACACACGTATCTATATATACATTACACATGCATACACATACATACACAAAGCTGTGTAAACCAACTATAAATAACTAATCTAAACGTATATACATAAAATACAGAAATGAAATGAGGTGGAATGAATACTACAGAATGTACATAAGGTGCAGTTGCAGTCTGGCAGTGGGAGCAGTGTGACAGTTCAACTGTTTAGAAGGGAGATGGCGAGGGGAAAGAAACTGTTCCTGTGTCGGGTGGTCCTGGTCTGCAGGCTTCTGTACCGTCTGCCAGAGGGCAGCAGATCAAAAAGTCTGTGTCCAGGGTGTGAGGGGTCTGTGATGATTTTCCCTGCCCGTTTCCTGGTTCTTGAGAGGTACAGATCCTGGATGGAGGGCAGGGGGCCGCCGATGATCCTTTCTGCTGCCTGTACAGTCCGCTGCAGTCTGCACCTGTCCTGTTTAGTGGCTGCACCATACCAGACTGTGATGGAGGAGCACAGGACAGACTCAATGACTGCAGTGTAGAACTGGATCAGCAGCTCCTGTGGAAGACTGTACTTCCCCAGTTGTCTCAGGAAGTACATCCTCTGCTGGGTCTTTTTGAGGATGGAGGTGATGTTGGTCTCCCACTTCAGGTCCTGGGAGATGGTGGTACCCAGCAACTTGAAGATCTCCAGAGTCGACACAGGGCTGTCTGATATGATGAGGGGGGGCAGAGTTGAGGGATGTCTCCTGAAGTCCACTGTCATCTCTACAGTTTTAAGAGTGTTCAGCTCCAGATTGTGCTGACTGCACCAGAGTACCAGCCGCTCAACTCATCATAACATTTGTGTTATGTTATAGTATTACTACTAAGTGGAGGAATTTCTAAAATGTTACAGTATATGTGCTGATTACAGTATTTCTGTATAATAGAATTTTGGCAAATCTCCTCACACCAACACAAAGTCTGAAAACTGCATAGAAAGTCAATGGAGAGCTTGTTCAAAATCACCACTGGATTTCTCTAATGAGAGGCATTTTCAAATCGTCATATCTCAACGCAGCAAAGTTAAGACATGAGGCTTGTGCCAATATATCTTCAGACACTCCTGACGCCCACAATTCAAGAATTTCTTTCTCACCTATTACCATTTGGCCATGAATTGGGTTTGTTTGAGGGTAGGAAATTCATCCCTCGCTCACATTTCTTCATATTTCAAACTCTGGAAATGAGGCACTTTTTTCTCTCGTCATATCTTTTTGATGGATTTCCACACAGACCTGAAAATTTCCATGATTGTTCACCAAAGCCTGCTGTCTCTTACGGTGAAAGAATGATATCGATACTCCAAATAGATTTAGAGTTAGAAAGCATTATTTGAGGGCAAGTCAAGGCAGTTTTCGCTTTGCCTCTACTCAGTTATGGTGCATTAGAAGTCAAATATCTTCAATAATTCATATTGTAATGATAAATTGTCAACACTTGAAGATTCCCCCATCTCTTCTGAACAAAACGGTGTAAGAATGACCGTTCTAGCCCCTACGGTTAGGAAATTATGGCCATTTGTTTGAGAGGAATCCTCACTATGAGAAATACACTGCAGAAATCCTGTCTCTCTCTGTGCTGAGTGTGTAAAAACGGCTGCACCTGTTTTGGCGGGAAAAAGTACACAGCCTCTCTGATTGGTGGATTCAAATTTAGCAGCTCCCAGGCTGCTTGACTGACCTAGAAACTTGCTTGTCTCTCCCTATGTGTGTGTGTGTGTGTGTGTGTGTGTGTGTGTGTGTGTGTGTGTGACAGAGAGAGAGAGAAAGGGAGGGCGAGAGAGAGTTTTTATGGGAGCATCTTATTATATGATTTAAATTCAATATATTTAGACTGGTTGACTGAATTTGGTCCTGTGTGTGTCTCTCTGTGCATGTGTGTTTCCATATGTGTCCATATTTGTGATTGTGTCACTGTTATACTTTTTTTTGCTGATTTTTTTCATTTAACAATTACATTTTAGGGACCCTTAGCATGTTCAGGATTCTTTCAGCTGTCCATTTTGCTTTTCCAATTTTTCTATTTAAGTTATTACTATTGTGTTGAGTCATAGCATTTCTGCTGCTTTTCAGTATTTGTGCTAAATACAGCATTTCTGCAAAATCATACTATGTCTGCTATTTTATGAGATTTGTGCTAAATACAGCATTTCTGCTAAATCATACTCTTTCTGCTATTTCATAAGATTTGTGCTAAATATAGTGTTTCTGCTATTTCTGCCAAATTTAGTATTTTTGATTAATTAGGGTTTTTCTACCAAATCATAGTACAGTTTTACTGCTTTTTATAGGATTTTTAGAGGATATTTATATTGCTTAATATAGTATTTCTGCTTAATTATAGTATTTCTGCCATTTTATAGTATTTGTGCTAAAACATAGTATTTCTACTAAATGTAGTATTTATGCTTAATCATACTATTTGTATATATTTCTGCCAGGTCCCCAGGCAGCTAATCCTCTGTGAGGACTGATACATACAAAATTTACATATCAGGGCCTGCACGGCTTCCCAGCCAGCCAATCATATCTGAGGTCTGCCCTTTCTTCTCTCGTCATATCTCAGCGACAGATGTACAAAGAGCAATGCAAATCACAGTCAAAGTACACGAAAGTACGCTGATTCACCCAGTACAAGAATTATGCTTCTAGTCCACCTAGTTTTTGAGTTACACGACGTTTTGTAACTCCAAAAAACAGCGTTTTTCGCCTCTCACCGCAATCTAATTCTGACTGCTCATCACCCTGTTTTCCAGGCGCTTGCTCTCTTTCCCAGTGGCGCAGTTGGTAATGACACAGGTCTGCAATCCAAAGGTCGTGGGTTCAATTACACCTTGGGCAGCATGTTTTTTTTCCCTACAAATTAATACACTATCACAGACCACTAATTCATATTCATCATTTATTACAATTCTGCAAACTTTTATGATTTTAGCAGCTTTTCTAATATGGACCTCAGATTCTTGTTAACACTCCATGGCACAAATACTGTTCCCTTTAGGCTCTGTGTATGTGTGTGTGTATCAATATTTCTCCCATTTTAAAGTATTACTCCTCCATAATTGTATTTCTGTTAAATCAAAGTACTTTTACTACATCTTAGTACTTCTGCTCAATCATAGTATTTCTGCTAAATCATAGTATTTTTCCAAATTATGGTTTTTGTGCCAAATCATAACATTTGTTTCATGTTATAGTATTACTACTAAGTCGAGGAATTTCTGTCATGTTACACTATATGTGCTGATTACAGTATTTCTGCTAAATCATAGTATTTCTACTATATTATATTTTTCTTTCTAAATATAGCATTTCTGCTATATAATTGTATTACTGCTATGTTATAATATTTGTGCTAAACCAGAGTATTTCTGCTGAAACATAGTATTTCTGCCAAATGATAGTATTTCTGTCAAATTACAGTATTTGTGCTAAAACATAGTATTTTTTAAAAAAAATTCAATATTAATAGTAAATTACAGTGTCTCTGGTAAATCACAGCATTTCTGCTATGTTGTACTGTTTTTCTAAATCATAGTATTTCTGTAATGTTTAAGAATGTTTGGCTAAATATATTCTTTCTGTTATCTTATACTATTTCTCCTAAATTCTTGTATTTTTGAGAAGTTATCGTGTTTCTGGTAAGTTACAATTTTTCTGCTAAGTTCTGCTATGCTATTGTATTTCTGCCAAGTATTATGTTTCCTCTAAGATATTGCAGTTCTGCTAAGTTACTACATTTTAGCAAAGTTCCTTTGCTTCTGCAAAGTTTTTACAAATTCTGCAACTTTTCAGCTTTTTCTGCTAGTTTCAGCAGACAGCTTCAGCATTACAGCATCCACACTGCATTTTCGCAGGAAATGCAAATTTTTCTAGTTATTATTATTCTCCATCTTCCGCCTAAATTTCGGCACGTATCACGCCCCGCAGTTTTGAGACAAGCTTCATATATGTTACCTCATTTTGTGCGGCCGGATCTGGAATGGTGTGCTATGACTTTTGGTGTTTATGAATTTTATAGTTTTTTAAATATTAATATTTTAGTGAAAATTTTCCCGCGCTCCTCTGCCAAACAGTTTTGACATTAGGATTACATATGTTAGATCATTTTGTGCGGCTGGAGCTGGACTATTATGTTGTGACTTTTGGTGTTTATGACTTTTATAGTTTTTTAAATATTAATATTTTAGTACAAATTTAGGCCAATTCATCTTTTGGCGCCAAATAAACAGACTTCATTTGTGGTGTCTTGGCTCTCTCTAGTGGTATACCGGGAGTAGTACAGCCGAAAAAATTTATCCTTGTGTTGAAAACTCCATATCCCACAATTCATAGCACGCCTCTACAGAGTGAACAATGGCGGCCACCACTTCGTTTTATATGTCTTTTATTCGTGTTTCTAGGTCACAAAATAAACTTTTAAGATATTTTCAGGCGAGAATGTAGGTGTGTAAACTTCAAATATCTGCTTGTTTTATCAAGACATCCCATATTTAGCGACAGTGCTCTGACGACGTTGGTCCTGCCTGACAGCTAGCCGGCTACCTAGCTAGCTGCCGCACTTGGCTGCAAATGGATAGCGAGGGGACTCTCTCTGTCGTTTCACCTCCCCGGTCTCTCGCAAATGCTCGCACAGAATCGGAGTTACAGCTGGATGTGGAAAAAATAACTGAGTTGTTTGGTGGTGCTATAACGCGGAGCTACAACAGTGGGTAGCTATCCACCGGTGTATGACAGAAAGGACATGCCGCGACCGCCGATCGACCGGTATTTGCTAACGCGGAGGTCAATCGTGGATCAGGGAAAGCAAAGGCAGGAGCGTGAGGTGAACTGAATTTCAGGTAAGAAGTTATGACCTGCACTCTATTTGGGTCAGATATAAACCGAGTTTAGGTGTAGTTTATTTAGCAGCAGTTCTCTTATGTGTTGCTGATAGCCGGCTAGCTAGCTAGCGCCGCTAGCATAGTTAGCTAGCACCGCTAGCGACCCTTCGTGAAAAAGCACCCAGGCTTGGCTTATATTGAGGCGGGTGAAACTCGTGTCAGCACCCGGTCGCTCGCCGACAGTATGTGTTTTAGCTGGACTTATTTTTCGTTTATATGGACCGATGATTTATTTATTTATTCATTTTAGTAACGGTATAACAGTGAAAGGTGGTGGATTGGCCAGATGTAAACTTCAAATATCTGCTCGTGTTACCAAGACATCCCATATTAGCTCTGATGTTTTCGGTGCCTGCAAAGAGCTAGACAGGTAGCTAGCTAACCCGAGCTGGCTGTCTTTTTGACTCAGGGTCATAGCTGGACTTATTTTTCGTTTTTATGAGCCGATGAGGGTTTTTTTTAGTAACGGTACAAACAGTGAAAGGCGGTGGATTGTCCAGATGCTGGTCGATGTGGAAAAAATAACTGAGTTGTTTGGTAGTCGCTGACGCGGAGCTACAACCGAGGGCAGCTATCCACCGGTGTGTGTCAGAAAGAACATGCGGGGAACGAGGCGGCGAGGCGACCGCCGATCGACCGGTGGTAGATCGTGGATCAGGGAAACCGAAGGCAGGAGAAGCAGGCGGCTGCCGGTCGGAGCGTGAGGTGAACTGAATTTCAGGTAAGAAGTTATGACCTGCACTCTATTTGGGTCAGATATAAACCGAGTTTAGGTGTAGTTTATTTTCGTTGTGCTGACTTTTTACAATCAGTTATAATAACTCATACTGCGTGGTAGCTAGCACGATGGAGTTTCTATACAGCTGTGTGCGCGCTAAGTTACTGATGTTGAACTTTATGACAGCCTCCCCTGTCATTCTCTCGCCTGTTCAAACTTCAGTCATGAAACTGATCAATGATCGGCTTTTCTCTCTTGTTTGTTTATCGCGCTAAACAACAGCAGCACGTTTAAGCTTGATCAGCTGTTGTTAGAATTCATTTGATTTTAATTTCTAGTATCAGCTGATGTTTGCTGGAGCCACAGCTGTAGAAGCGGCTGGTCGAAACCAGGAGATGACCTTACTGAATCATCAGAGCTGAACTGGTGATGGAGAAACAGGTTTACCTTTTTTTTAGGTGACATGAATGAGTTGAAGGGAAGTTATGAACTGTTTCTGAGAGAAATAAACACCAAGCTCCTTTTTTTATTTAGCTGACAGCTGGTAACTGTGCAGGGGCGGATCTAGCAAAGCTTTTGCCAGGGGGCCAGGTAGGGCATTAACAGAGAAAGGTGGACACAAAGATATACTTTTCTTTCTTACTCTCATACAGGGAGTGCAGAATTATTAGGCAAGTTGTATTTTTGAGGAATAATTTTATTATTGAACAACAACCATGTTCTCAATGAACCCAAAAAACACATTAATATCAAAGCTGAATGTTTTCGGAAGTAGTTTTTAGTTTGTGTTTAGTTTTAGCTATTTTAGGGGGATATCTGTGTGTGCAGGTGACTATTACTGTGCATAATTATTAGACAACTTAACAAAAAACAAATATATACCCATTTCAATTATTTATTTTTACCAGTGAAACCAATATAACATCTCCACATTCACAAATATACATTTCTGACATTCAAAAACAAAACAAAAACAAATCAGCGACCAATATAGCCACCTTTCTTTGCAAGGACACTCAAAAGCCTGCCATCCATGGATTCTGTCAGTGTTTTGATCTGTTCACCATCAACATTGCGTGCAGCAGCAACCACAGCCTCCCAGACACTGTTCAGAGAGGTGTACTGTTTTCCCTCCTTGTAAATCTCACATTTGATGATGGACCACAGGTTCTCAATGGGGTTCAGATCAGGTGAACAAGGAGGCCATGTCATTAGTTTTCTTCTTTTAAACCCTTTCTTGCCAGCCACGCTGTGGAGTACTTGGACGCGTGTGATGGAGCATTGTCCTGCATGAAAATCATGTTTTTCTTGAAGGATGCAGACTTCTTCCTGTACTACTGCTTGAAGAAGGTGTCTTCCAGAAACTTGCAGTAGGACTGGGAGTTGAGCTTGACGCCATCCTCAACCCGAAAAGGCCCCACAAGCTCACCTTTGATGATACCAGCCCAAACCAGTACTCCACCTCCACCTTGCTGGCGTCTGAGTGGGACTGGAGCTCTCTGCCCTTTACCAATCCAGCCACGGGCCCATCCATCTGGCCCATCAAGACTCACTCTCATTTCATCAGTCCATAAAACCTTAGAAAAATCAGTCTTGAGATATTTCTTGGCCCAGTCTTGACGTTTCAGCTTGTGTGTCTTGTTCAGTGGTGGTCGTCTTTCAGCCTTTCTTACCTTGGCCATGTCTCTGAGTATTGCACACCTTGTGCTTTTGGGCACTCCAGTGATGTTGCAGCTCTGAAATATGGCCAAACTGGTGGCAAGTGGCATCTTGGCAGCTGCACGCTTGACTTTTCTCAGTTCATGGGCAGTTATTTTGCCCCTTGGTTTTTCCACACGCTTCTTGCGACCCTGTTGACTATTTTGAATGAAACGCTTGATTGTTCGATGATCACGCTTCAGAAGCTTTGCAATTTAAGACTGCTATATGCCTCTGCAAGATATCTCACTATTTTTGACTTTTCTGAGCCTGTCAAGTCCTTCTTTTGACCCATTTTGCCAAAGGAAAGGAAGTTGCCTAATAATTATGCACACCTGATATAGGGTGTTGATGTCATTAGACCATACCCTTCTCATTACAGAGATGCACATCACCTAATATGCTTAATTGGTAGTAGGCTTTCGAGCCTATACAGCTTGGAGTAAGACAACATGCATGAAGGGGATGATGTGGACAAAATACTCATTTGCCTAATAATTCTGCACTCCCTGTATAAATATTTAGCTTTTATTAAATAGTTATCTGAATCTTACAACCAAAGTTTGTATAATAATACACAAGATTGGCTGTAGACCATTGTTCATCATTCAGAACACTGTGTAAAATAACAAAAAACAAAAAGTGAATGCAAAAGTGCATAAATATTTATTTACGTGTTTGATATGTGTGGCGGGGCGTGGTCTGCAGTGCCGCTGCAGGGGAGGTGGACCCACCTGAGGGGCATCTGCAATCACACCTCTCGGGCGTAGTCTGTGCTCTCTCGGCTGTTTTTGGGTGTGTGTCGGGCTGTGAGTTGAAAGCTACAGCTGGCTGGGGGGTACACCAACCATGTGTGAAAGTGGTCCATAACGTACTGGTTCAAAGTGTGTTCGTGCAAACATTGTCGGGGTCTGCCGTGGTACAGAGGGACTTCTGCTTATGAACCTGTGTGCACAGCGTCTGCAATCGGGGCTGTACAAAGTGACTCATCTTTACCCAAAACTGTAAGCTGTCATCTGTGAGGCGCGAGCGGTGTTTGTTTTTACCATAATTCATGGTGGAGAATGGCTGCTCTTCTGATTTTGCTGTCTGTAGCCGTATGAATGGAAACTACACAGATTGCAGCGGGCATAGGCACACATAAATTTCTTCTGAAATTTTCGCTTTCTAGTTATTATTATTATTTTCTCCATCTTCCGCCTAAATTTTCGGCACGTATCACGCCCCGCAGTTTTGAGACAGCTTCATATATGTTACCTCATTTTGTGCGGCCGGATCTGGAATGGTGTGCTATGACTTTTGGTGTTTATGATTTTATAGTTTTTAAATATTAATATTTAGTGAAATTTTCCCGCGCTCCTCTGCCAAACAGTTTTTGACATTAGGATTACATATGTTAGATCATTTTGTGCGGCTGGAGCTGGACTATTATGTTGTGACTTTTGGTGTTTATGACTTTTATAGTTTTTTAAATATTTTAATATTTTAGTACAAATTTAGGCCAATTCATCTTTTGGCGCCAAATAAACACTTCATTGTGGTGTCTTGGCTCTCTCTAGTGGTATACGGGAGTAGTACAGCCGAAAAGATTTATCCTTGTGTTGAAAACTCCATATCCCACAATTCATAGCACGCCTCTACAGAGTGAACAATGGCGGCCACCACTTCGTTTTATATGTCTTTTATTCGTGTTTCTAGGTCACAAAATAAACTTTTAAGATATTTTCAGGCGAGAATGTAGGTGTGTAAACTTCAAATATCTGCTTGTTTTATCAAGACATCCCATATTTAGCGACAGTGCTCTGACGACGTCGGTCCTGCCTGACAGCTAGCCGGCTACCTAGCTAGCTGCCGCACTTGGCTGCAAATGGATAGCGAGGGGACTCTCTCTGTCGTTTCACCTCCCCGGTCTCTCGCAAATGCTCGCATACAGAATCGGAGTTACAGCTGGATGTGGAAAAAATAACTGAGTTGTTTGGTGGTGCTATAACGCGGAGCTACAACAGTGGGCAGCTATCCACCGGTGTATGACAGAAAGGACATGCGCGACCGCATCGACCGGTGTTTGCTAACGCGGAGGTCAATCGGGATCAGGGAAAGCGAAGGCAGGAGCGTGAGGTGAACTGAATTTCAGGTAAGAAGTTATGACCTGCACTCTATTTGGGTCAGATATAAACCGAGTTTAGGTGTAGTTTATTTAGCAGCAGTTCTCTTATGTGTTGCTGATAGCCGGCTAGCTAGCTAGCGCCGCTAGCATAGTTAGCTAGCACCGCTAGCGCCCTTCGTGAAAAAGCACCCAGGCTTGGCTTATATTGAGGCGGGTGAAACTCGTGTCAGCACCCGGT